>NC_134356.1:697949959-698222459 GCF_048569485.1 Anomaloglossus baeobatrachus
AAACCCTCGGTGTTAGCTAGTGGGATAAAGCCTGAGTTCCAGAGTGAAACAACTGCCACTTCCACGGTGCTAAATGCTTCACAAACTGCAGTCTAGGAATCAGGCGATGATGCCTCCTGCTCCCAACCTGCTTTTGGTCAGATGCAATCATCATCAACGACATCAGCTTCGATGTCCCAGCATGGCGTTCATTTGTCCATAAAACATACATTTCTGAATCATTTGAATAGAATTTGAATACAGGGCCACTGGAGGCGGTGGTGTTGGTGGAGGAGGAGGAGGAGGGCAAGGCCAACACCCAAATGGCCACATTGGCAATAGCACTGTAAAGTGTTATGGAGTACGTATTCCAACTTTTACACTAATGATATAGGGGACGCAGAAAACTACAAATGACTGCCATCCCTCCCTAATCTATGTTACAGGGCCCACCTGAGAGCCTTAAGAAGTCTGAGATTGGAGGACAGCCAGTGGCCCTTTCTACATTTGAGTAGAGGGCGACTGGAGCCGGTGGTGCTGGTGGAGGAGGAGGGCAAGGTCAACATCCCAACGGGCACATTGTAGCACATTGTAGCTGACCTTTTAAAGTGCTGTCAAATATGTACCCAAAAAAGGAGGAGTGAGACAGACAACAATAAAATGTATAAGTTACAGCCCTTTCTAATCGAAAAAGAAGGAAAAATGTAAAAAACGAAACATGTGAACATATGCTAAAGTGTTTTTTTGGAGGTCGGGGCTTGATTTGAGGTTTTATTACAGTGATTAGGCACTAGAAACTGTTTCTTAGAAATTTCCCCTCTTTTACTTTGGTTTGAGAGCTATTCTGGTGACTACGTAAACGCCACGTGCTGCTCTGACCACGTTATTCAGAGACACCAGAAATGCAGTGAGGCACGTTCTACAGGCTGTGCCCATACTGTTTCAGCCTCTTTCCATCCATGTCAGCCTTTTCCTCAGTCTCCACAGCTCACTAACAAGTCTGACGTAAAATTATTCTGGTTGCCCATAGACTTACATTGGGGGTCGAATATTCGCGAAAAATCGAATAGCGGCGAGGTATTCACCGGATATCCGTCAAATTGAATAATAGGGTATTCGATCATCCCTATTAATGACCCTTCGCTTAGTCCTTAACTTGTCTTCTGCCTCAGACGTTTCTAGAAATATAGCTGTCACTACTTGGTGACCATTCTGTACTCCGATTAGAAAAGTCTTAAGGCCCTGTCACACATACAGATACATCTGTGGCAGATCTGTGGCAGATCTGTGGCAGATCTGTGGTTGCACTGAAATTTTGGAAATTCAGTGCCAGGTTTGTGGCTGTGTACAAATGGAACAATATGTCCATGATTTCACTGCAACCACAGATCTGCCAAATATTTATCTGTGTGTGTGACAGGGCCTTTAGAGTCCAGATTTCACTTCAAGATAGTTATGGTCCACAGATTCACACCTCCAGTGAGAGTTGTGATAGTAGAGACCTGAGATTTAGTAGCGGGGAGCCATGGGCCAGTGTAGAATATTCGGCACCCCGGCACACTAGAGAAAAATAAACGTTTTGGATGTGTGTGTATACTAGCGGTATTACTATGAGTACCTTCACCTGCAGGCCGGTCCCATTCCACTCCTCACCAAGTCCATAAGACGTCCATTCAAGGACAACAGACAGGTTCATGATAACGAGGCACTCTTTACTTGGTATAACACTTGGTACAAACATTTGAAGGCAGCATACTTCATGGTCTCTTCTGTATGATACAGAGGCACAGTCTTAGTGGTTTCTGGTGAACAGTTTACCAGTAGGGCGTATTAGATAGACTTCCATCTCTTCAGCATAAGAATGAACAGGTCAATATGTTTCGCTGAGTATTCTGCACCCTAACCACAGTCGGTGATCCCTTATGGGGTCACTCTAAGAGCCCCTTCCCTCTTCCTGCATTCACAGTTGGGCAGCACCCCCACTTCACCGGGTCCCCTACTACAGACCAACACTGGACTCACTACATTTTTGATTTCTTCATGGCTGAAATGGATCTCTGACACCTAAAAGGTCCTTCTCTGAATCTTGCTGCTTCTGTACTTGCAGCTATAGCTCACACCTTCTCCACCAGGAACGCTCTCCTTCACCAAATCGTCACTACACACTCACCTAACATCGACACAGCCAACTTTCCCTGCAGGCTAGCTCTTCCTCTAAGGGCTAGGCCAATGAGGGAGTTAGACTCCCTGGCTGAGGGTATTATTTCTCTTGCCATGCCTTCTCCTAGGCAAAAAGCAGACAATGGCACAGAATTTTTTTTTTCACTCGAAAATATAAACTTCAGGTTACAAGGCTCAGTCCAGGCCTAATCGACCACAAGGGCAGAAACAAACAGTCCCTCCCCTCTTCAATGGCCAATGAGAGCCTTCAATCATCAGTCCCTTTAACAAAGGACTCTTTAACACAAGCCACTTTGAGGACCCAACAGGTCCTGTTGCATCTTCTCCAGTCCAGTGGGTTCCAGGCTACCCCGGGGGTCATAAAGTAAAGAATTTCTTCTTTCCCCTCACTCTCTGATACACTCCTAGCCTCAGAATCCGTGGCCTCAATGGATGTTCATTGCAGCAACCCTCTCACAGACTCCATCAGATCCTTGTTGGACATGAGTTGCAGGAAAAATGGCAGTGGCCAGTGGCTCATCACTCACATACATCTAGCTCAACTCTGCTTCTTATGAGGCCGATCAACTGATGTATCTCCTGTCATTCTCATCAACGTCCCTTTCAGCCATGGCCCCCTCACTCATCTCTCACTTCATTTTGAACTGTGGTCTCATACAGAATGCATTTTTCATCCTGGGCTGGATCCTGACTTCAGGGCAAACCCTCCTTACGCCTAACACTCCAGTGGGCTTGGCACATTTTTTTATCACTAAAACTGGTACTATTTCAAAACCACACTTAGTGCCAATGCCCTTGTGCCAGTGTCCAAAACAGGGCATTCCTTTTTCCTCTAAAGTTTCCATTTCCAATGGCCAATACTGTTTCTACACACTTCTTAGGTTTGCCTTACCAGCGTTTCCCCAACTGCATGTGGATCTTTACATCTCTGGATCCACAAAATAAGGCTAGATGATTTCCTCAGTGCACATAACATTGACGCTTATAAATTATTTAGTTACAAAAAATTATAATTAGTGAAGAAAGGTTGAGCTAGATGGACCTAGGTCTTTTTTAAAGCCATGTAACTATGTAGTTATCTCCATTCCTCTTGACCCTGAGATCCCAAACCAATCTGCACTTGACTTCTGACTTTCAGGTCTCTCACACAACTCCCTGCCTCTGGGATCTCAATTCCTCTAGTCATTGATGTCTTCAGGGGGATAACACGACTGTCAGCCCACCTCCTTACCCTTTGTCCAGGAGATTATCCTGGCATCTGTGGGTCTTACCTGTGGGAGCATTTTGAATATTGTTTCATCGATGGTCACATTCTTTGGATTCGTCTCGTATTGCATTTGGAGTCCAAGAGGAGTGTTTTCTTGAGTTACTACCAACCTGTGAACCGCATCACAACAGCTTCCAAACTGTAGTCTGTAAGTCAGTAATAAAAAAAGAGATGAAGTAGAAAACATCCTGAGTAGAAACATGGCCTAATGAGTTACAGCTTATTAGTCTTGTCTGTCAGAACAGGACTGGTGTAGAAAAGCTAATCCTTGCATCAGAAGAAGGAAAACCTAGCTACATCTCTGCTTAACTTCTGATTTACCCGGGACCGGCTGGAGCCCATCGCGACGGACAGCGGCACCATCGGGGCATCTTACGAACTGTGAGTAAAAAAACTTTGAACCGCGGTCCTGGTGATGTCCTTGTCATTGCCAGTGCCGCCGTCCTGCGCTTCAGCGCCACCAGTAGTCCTTACCGCCCTCATTTCCCTGGGGCCCAATCCGCTTGTGGAGTGCAGATCAATCTCGGCTCCGTCATCACCATCCGCCCCAGAGGACACCACCCGCAGTGGTGGCTAATTCCTGGCCGCATACCACTTCCAACATCCACCTCCTATCCCCCTTTATTGTTCACACCTCGGGGCACGAAACCGGGCAGGCCGCCATGACTACACGACCAGCATTGGCTCGGCGACGAGTAATAATTAAGAGACTGACACCCCCACTGCCCCCAGGGTACTACATAAGGTGTGGGAAATATTGGCAAATTTTCCTAATGGACCCAGATGTGGGCACTATTTTACCTCTGTGTCTCCCTTGGGCCTCAATGAACAAGTAAACTATGCAAGCTTTATTTAGATATGTCTCTTTATAGTCATTTTCCCCCTACTGAAGCCTTCGCCAGTGATAACCCTTCCCTTTTTGCATGTCATTAATGTGCTGTTCCTACTTGTTTTCTTTAAAACCTTTAATGACATATCTACTGTTATTTAATTAATGTTATTCAATGTATATACAATACAGACCAAAAGTTTGGACACACCTTCTCATCTCTAGAACAACTGTTAAGAGGAGACTTTGTGCAGCAGCCTTCATGGTAAAATAGCTGCTAGGAAACCACTGCTAAGGACAGGCAACAAGCAGAAGAGAACACAAGGAATGGACATTAGACCAGTGGAAATCTGTGCTTTGCTCTGATGAGTCCAAATTTGAGATCTTTGGATCCAACCGCCGTGTCTTTGTAGAAAAGGTGAACGGATGGACTCTACATGGCTGGTTCCCACCGTGAAGCATGGTGGAGGAGGTGTGATGGTGTGGGGGGGCTTTGCTGGTGACACTGTTGGGGATTTATTCAAAATTGAAGGCATACAGAACCAGCATGGCTACCGCAGCATCTTGCAGTGGCATACTATTCCATCCGGTTTGCGTTTAGTTGGACCATCATTTATTTTTCAACAGGGCAATGACCCCAAACACACCTCCAGGCTGTGTAAGGGCTATTTGGCTAAGAAGGAGAGTGATGGGGTGCTACACCAGATGACCTGGCCTCCACAGTCACCAGACCTGAACCCAATCGAGATGGTTTGGGGTGAGCTGGACCGCAGAGTGAAGGCAAAAGGGCCAACAAGTGCTAAGCATCTCTGGGAACTCCTTCAAGACTGTTGGAAAACCATTTCCGGTCACTGCCTCTTGAAACTCATCAAGAGAATGCCAAGAGTGTGCAAAGCAGTAATCAAAGCAAAAGGTGGCTACTGTGAAGAACCTAGAATATAAGACATATTGTCAGTTGTTTCACACTTTTTTGTTAAGTATTTCATTCCACATGTTTTCATTCATAGTTTTGATGCCTTCAATGTGAATCTACAATTTTCAGAGTCATGAAAATAAAGAAAACTCTTTGAATGAGAAGGTATGTCCAAACGTTTGGTCTGTACTGTAAGTTCATGCTCGTCCTTTGCTGCCATCTACTGGTCAGACCATTCTATTCCCCTGATTCTTTTTAGTCCAGGAGTGTAGTGTTTTCAGCCCTACATGTGACCTCACACACTGACTCCAAGTTACTTTCACTTTAAGTCAGTGCATCATGAGGAGCACATCTATGTCCTTTGGGCTTCAGAAAGGAAAAGTTTTTGACCAGTAGCGGTCTAGGACAATCATCACAAGACTACCGCAGTTACAGCCACTTGATCACGGTACTGCTGCACGTTTTTGTTCATGGAGGAAAAATAAAAACCACCTTTGCTTCACCTCAGCGTGTGTACATTTGATTCCATCCACCCTGGAGCGCTCTGGTCACGTCTGCCCCATCTAGTGGAAACGAAGGTAAGACTCCTCACACCTCTACCCAACTACCTGCCTTTAATTGCCTCTAACTGGGGACAGAACAGTCAAAAACTTCCTTAAGGGCCCAAAGTCAAAAACATCTTTACAGCCCAAAGTCAAAAACTTCCTTAGAGCCCAAATCAGTCAGAAGACTACTTAACAGCTCAATACCCCGGCTACAGATCCCTAAGGAACTTGTATCCCTCTCTGTAATCTGCCCAAAAACAGGCCTTGTGCACTAGTCTGCCTGCCACAGTGCATGCCTGGACAAGCCTAGGGGAAGCTCTCCCATCTGCCACGTCCTGTATCACCTCTGCTTGCATTGTAAAGGGACAGTTTATGCACCTGCTGTTTCCCTCTTGCCATACCCCTTCTATAGACTTGCAGTACATTATACCTCATCGCTGCAGATTGCCGGACTGCAACTCCCCACGATTCGCTTAAATTACCTTGGGGATCTCATCAGGGAGTCCTAACGGAGCTGAACGGTGATTTTTGGACCCCAATTCAAAAGTCGACTTTCTTAAAGAGACAGTACACCTTAAATCAAAATTTCCGAAAAAGACCTTGGACAGTTCCCCACTGCTGAAAAAGAGCAAATACAACCTGATAATGTCCATTATGAAACCCAGGAGGCAGATCCCATGCTTCCAGCTGACCAAGTTGTACGACCAAGACACTCCTATTACAAGAGTTTCCTATTACATGTCAAGACTTGAATCCTCTTCAGGCAAAGCCGTATGCTTACAAGCCACTATGGAACGGCTGAACACAGCTCAAGAAAGATACAAGAGACTGTCAACAAGGTACATTACCTTTCTAAAAGACTCTAAAATTGACAAAGCTCTTTCAGACCAGAGCAAGGCAGAAGAGGTGGACAGGGAAAGATACGCCAAGGTGCAAGTCGCCATAAACAAAGCAGAACACCGCATCTCTCACCAGCAAGAAACCAGATCACATAGATCAATCTCATCTAAACGTTCTTCTCGATCATCCGGATCATCATCCTAAAGAAGCTCAGCCCTGAGCAACAGAATACTAGAGGCCCGCATAAGAGCAGAGAATCCAAGGTGAGACGTTCCTTCACAGAAAGAGAAGTAGAGGTGTGCCACCCCGCATCAGCAGCCGAGCTGCTGCTCAGATCCGGATCCGCGGTGGCTCGAGAATGGGGGGTTCTCCGGATCCGAGGTGACGCGCGGCCCACTTGATTTAAGGGGGGAGCTATGTACAGAGGGATATTGGAAAGTTCGTGATGCCACCCACGGTGCGTGATAAGGTGAGGGACCACCGCTGCTGTTGAGGAGCCCGGGGACGGTGGTGTGTGGCAGCCTGATGTTTAACCCCTCCGTGGGTATGGGGATGGTGTCCCGGGACCTGTCGGATGGTTGGTGCCGTTGGGTGTTGTTGGGGTAGGAGCAGGGGCATTTAGTTTACTCACTCAGTCCAGAAATAACAACACCGACAGCTTGTAAACCAGAATTCTGAGCACCACTGCAGCTTCTAAGGAGCACACTTGGGTCCATGCCTTTGGTGTTGCTGTTGACCGGTAGCCCTGTCCTTGGCACCTTTGTCTCTATTGGGCCCGTGGGTATAAAACTCTTCGGGCCCCGCTCACCCGTATGGCTAACGGAGTGAGCTTGCTCTCAGGGTTCACGCGTAGGATTTCTTTGGACTGTATTGGGAAAGTCCTATCCCATCGGTGCGCTAGTACCCCGATCTTGGAGCGGGTTGGGGATGACACTTGAAGTCTTCACCCCTGTCGGGTAAATTACCAGAACGCGTGAAGCTACTGTCGTGCCCTGGTCCCTGCCCAGTGATAGCCCAAGACCGCCGGCCGCCCTCCTCGGAATGCCGTGCCCCTTGTCACTGTCCCCTGCGACCGGGTTCCAGCGCCTACCGGGCCAGACCGACGTCTGCCACCTAGTACACGGAGCTCTCCTCCGTGGCCTCTCCTCACTAGAGCTACCACTCCACCTCCTCTCCTTTCACTCTACAAACGTCAATTCGACTCTCATTTTCCTCACTTCTCATCACCAACCCCCCATGTGGGTAGCCCTATTCCCTTCAGGCCCCCCCAATGGTGTGTCTGGTAGGTTAAAGTGTGAAGTGTTCCTTGGATTTTTGATTGGCCAAGCTGTTAGCAACACCAAAGGACCAGGATCCGTAACCAAGGAGGGTGGATACTGTGCAGAAGGGCAGAATGCACAATACCCTGTGACGACCTGATAGGCCAGAGAGTCGCATTCCCCCTTGGTTAAGAACGCGCAACGATATAAATCAACCATAGAAAACAAGTAACCTAGCAGGCCTGCGAGGCCCCAGGTATGCGTTCTAGGGTTAAACGTAGCTCGTCCGCGAGCTACAAGACACCAGAGGTTTATTTTTGTTTTGCTTAACTGTGGAAAAAGGGAACATAAATTAACACATTTTTATTGAAAGGGTCCATCTCACACAGGGGAGGTAATGCACTTAAACGTTACTAAAATTCTATTATACTAAGAGTTCGTCGCCCAACGGTGGGACGCTACCGGTTTCTATGGTAACGGAGGCTCAACCTATTCCGTTGCAGCCCCTTTCTGCGACAGTCCAGTCCCAATGTCACAGATCCCAATAACCCACCACCAAAACAACCTGTTCCCCCTGTAAACCTAATGTGGGTCCTTTACCGGGGGGTTAAGGTCCCGTATGTTGCACTTTAGACGACTCTGGTTGGCACAGAAGGTGCAACTATTATACAAGACACAAGTTTGTGTTGGTCACGCCAGTCCTGTGACCCTGGTCCATTTTTACTTAATATCTATAAAAACTGAACAGAGTCCATGTACCGGGTGTACACATTTTGACGATCTTCTAGCAAAATCGGGTAACTTTCACTCGATTCATTAAAACTGGTTGATTAGCCATTTAATCACTAACATTTTGTATATGAAAAATTACAAACTATGAAAAATAATTAACGAAAATACCGATACCTAACATTCTATGGCATCGCAACTGCTGGTACTGTAACACTTAACATTAGTAGTAGATTGTCGGGTCCCGTGTCCAGGCTTCTTTGTGACTACGTGCTACTGACGCTGACACATACCCTTCCTCAAATATTACATGCTTGGTTACCTCCAGGGCATACCAGCCCTGTTTTCCGCAATGCCGGGTGTAGGTAACCATCTCCTCAGGCTGAAGATTACGCTCCGGGTGGCCCACGGGAGGTGCTGCGCCACATCTCGTTGGAACACATACACCCCCGCGGTGAGGCCGGCTTCACGGATGTACCCCCATCCGTGCTCGGGGTCAAACCGCTCCACAAGGCCACGGCACCATGGCCCTCTAACTCGGGAAGCAGCGCTCCTTATCTGCTCCTTTTCTTCTTGGTCAAGGGCGGCAAGCTCCTGTCGTCACCGGTCTCGGGTTGCAATTTCGGATTGTAACTGGTATTGCTGTCCTTCCCATCAGCGTCCGGCTTCAGCTCCCTATCTGGCTCTGGCTTTATCTGTACT
Organism: Anomaloglossus baeobatrachus; assembly: GCF_048569485.1. Classification (NCBI taxonomy): domain Eukaryota; kingdom Metazoa; phylum Chordata; class Amphibia; order Anura; family Aromobatidae; genus Anomaloglossus; species Anomaloglossus baeobatrachus. Next base: position 697,959,204 of record NC_134356.1, read on the forward strand.
CTGGCGGCCCCAACAGCCGTCGGGATGTCACGCGGTAACAGAACAGGCAGACATCTTGTTTCCGCTGCCGCTGGTGTAGACTGATGAACCAACTGCTCCGCAGCTGGGGTTGCAGGGCCCGGGTACTCCGCCTCTGAGGATGGGCCCGGTGATGCGGCCGGGTCTGGTCTGGCTCGTGTCGAGGTAACCGCTGCCATGGCTGGAATGAGGGCCTTGCTCTGGATTTCTGCAGCCGGAGACTCTGATAGACATACTGAAGGTTCCGCTGCTGGGGTTGGTGGGGGCAGCTCGGCGTCCGCCGAGGATGGGGTAGTTGATGGTTGAGCGCTCACCGCGAGCGGGGACAGTCCGGATCCCTCAGCCACTTTGGCCAGATTTGTGCAATCAGCGGGGACTGGGTAACCGCTTACCCTCTCTTCACGTGGGATTTCAATCTCACGGGCTCGAACCACCACCGCCAGGCTCCCCATCTCTTTCCTCCAGTGGTTCAGAATGAAGAGGAATTGCGTCCACATCCTCCGACACAGCTGTTCTGTTTCTTCCTCTATCCATGCCGCAGTCCCGGGGACAGCACGCTCCGAGGACCAGTCTCGCTCCGCCATTTTGCCACTGCTTCTTCCAGGAACGTTGTGACAGAGTCCTGGCGTCCCTGCTCCACTTCCGCTAGTAACACTTTCCGGCCCCCACCCCTCGGTCTTTTCGCAGCACTCTCTCGTTGACCATGGCCCTCTGGGAACTTCCGGTTCCGGCCTCTTCAGGAAGACGAGGGGCGGGATCTAATCTTCGCGCGCTTTCTCGGAGAAGACGGGGTTTTGGCACAAAAACATGGCGAACAATGGCGGAATTGGCGGGAAACAGAATCTTGACTCGCGGTCTTCGGCTTTCAAGGCGCACGTCACCCAGGTAAGTGGGTCCTGCTCATATCCTGTTCGTGATGCCAGAAAATTTGAGGTGTGCCACACCGCGTCAGCAGCCGGGCTTCTGCTCGGATCCGGATCCGTGATGGCTCGAGAATGGGGGGATCTCCAGACCCGAGGGGTCGCGCGGCCCACTCGATTTAAGGGGGGAGCTATGTACAGGGAGATATTGGAAAGTTCGTGACGCCACCCACGGTGCGTGATAAGGTGAGGGACCACCGCTGCCGTTGGGGAGCCCAGGGACTGTGTGGCAGCCTGATGTTTAACCCCTCCGTGGGTAGGGGAATAGTATCCCAGAGCCCGTCGGATGGTTGGTGCTGTTGGGGTAGGAGCAGGGGCAGTTAGTGTACTCACTCAGTCCAGAAATAACAACACCGACAGCTTGTAAACCAGAATTCTGAGCACCACTGCAGCTTCTAAGGAGCACACTGGGGTCCGTTCCCTTGGTGTTGCTGTTGACCTGTAGCCCTGTCCTTGGCACCTTTGTCTCTGTTGGGCCCGTGGGTATAAAACTCTTCGGGCCCCGCTCACCCGTATGGCTAATGGAGTGAGCTTGCTCTCAGGGTTCACGCGTAGGATTTCTTTGGACTGTATTGGGAAAGTCCTATCCCATCGGTGCGCTAGTACCCCGATTTTGGAGCGGGTTGGGGATGACACTTGAAGTCTTCACCCCTGTTGGGTAAATTACCGGAACGCATGAAGCTACTTTCCGGCCTAGGGTCCACGTACCCCGTCGTGCCCTGGTCCCTGCCCAGTGATAGCCCAAGGCCGCCGGCTGCCTTCCTTGGCAGTCCGTGCCCCTTGTCATTGTCCCCTGCGACCGGGTTCCAGCTTCTACCGGGCCAGACCAACGTCTGCCACCTAGTACACGGAGCTCTTCTCCGTGGCCTCTCCTCACGAGAGCCACCACTCCACCTCCTCTCCTTTCAGTCTGCAAACTTCAACTCGACTCTCACTTTCCTCACTCCTCATCACCAACCCCCCAAGTGGGCGGCCCTATTCCCTTCAGGCCCCCCAATGTTGTGTCTGGTAGGTTAAACTGGGAAGTGTTCCTAGGATTTTTGATTGTTCAAGCTGTTAGCAACACCAAAGGACCAGGATCCGTAACCAAGAAGGGTGGATACTGTGCAGATGGGCAGATTGCACAATACTCTGTGACGACCTGATAGGCCAGGGCGTCACAGAAGAAGAAGCCAAGAGGGCAGAAGCAGAAGCCCTTGCAAGAGCAGAAGCAGCTAAAGCAGAAGCAAAGAGGGCAGAAGCAGAAGCCCTTGCGAGAGCAGAAACATTAGCCAAGAGGGCAGAAGCGGAGGCTCGGATATAGATTCTTAGGTCTCAGATGGAAGAGGAAGTTGCGCTAGCTAAAGTAAAGCGGGCTTTACACGTTACGACATCGGTAACAATATAAAAACGGGGTCACATCGTTAGTGACGCACATCCGGCGCCGTTACTGACATCGCAGCGTGTAAACCCTAGGAGCGACGATCACCGATCACAAAAACGTCAAAAATCGTTGATTGGTGACACGTCGCTCATTTCCATAATATCGCTGCTGCCATCGGTACGATGTTGTTTGTTGTTCCTGCAGCACCACACATCGCTGTGTGTAACACCACAGGAACAACAAACATCTCCTTATCTGCGTCCACCGGCAATGCGGAAGGAAGGAGGTGGGCGGGATGTTATGTCCTGCTCATTTCCCCCCGTCCGCTTCTATTGGCTGGCCACTTAGTGAAGTCGCAATGACGCCTAACGCACCTCCCCCTTGAGGGAGGGATTGTTCGGCAGTCACAGCGACGTTGACGACCAGGTATGTGCGTGTGAAGCTGCCATAGCGATAATGTTCGCTACGGCAGCGATCACACAATATCGCACGTATGATGGGAGTGGGTGCTATCGCGCTCAACATCACTAGCCGATGCTAGCGATGTCGCAGCATGTAAAGCCCGCTTTAGACTACTTGAGCAGGCATTGAACCAAGATCCTGATCCAGTTTACTTGCCACCACTGGAAACAGACAATCCAGTTGATTGCACTAGAGATTATGTGCAGAATCAGTTACCTACACCAACCCTGGTTTCTAGGACCGTCCAAACCAACACCGCCGAAACCTCCAACTCAGCCCTACCAGTGCCAGTGCTGTCCACAGCACCCATGCAAGTCAATAACAGTCACCAAGAGGTGCTTTCTCAAACACAGTCACTACAGCAAGATGGCAACCTAGTGGTTCCAGACCCTCCTCCACAGCTCAAGAAGCAGCAGTCATCAGAATCTACAGAAGCTAAACCACAGCTCAATCCTGCAGCAACATCATTCTACCCGGGAGCATCTTACCCTTTCACGCCAGGCAGTTCATATGCCCCAGTGGCATCACGAGTGGTCGTGGCAACAAGCCATGAGAAATCAGATATGTCTGAGTTTGCCAGGTTCATGGTGAGCAGAGCTAATCAACACTTGTCTCATAAAATTTGATTATCGTGCAGAGAGCTACAGGGCCTGGAAAGCAACTTTCAAGGCAGCCATCGCCAATCTCAACCTAACTGCAGAACAGGAACTCGACCTCATGATCAAGTGGTTGGGCCCAGGCTCTAGAAACCATATCAAGAACCTCAGAACCGTCTATGTGGGACAAGCAGAAGCAGGTCTTGCTGCTGCCTGGCAAAGACTGGAACGCACCTTTGGCAGCACAAAAGTGATAAAGAAAGCCCTATTCAAGAGACTGCAGAACATCCCAAAGATCAACCTTAAGGAAGTCCACAAGCTTCAAGACTTAAGTGATCTGCTCATGGAGCTGGAGCTCGCCAAAAGAGATCCTCGTCTGTTTGGGGTATGCTATCTGGAGACAGCCCATGGAGTGAACCCAATCGTGGTGAAGCTGCCATACACTCTGCAGGAGAAGTGGGTAATGTCAGTCTCAAGGTACAAAAGAGTGCATGACGTCACCTTTCCAGCATTTATTCACTTCTGCAGGTTCATTGACGAGCAGGCCCAGATGAGGAACGACCCCAGCCTTGATTTCCCCCAGTTCAACACTGCAGCTCCTACAACATCATCATCAAGGTATGAAGGCGTCATACAGGAACGCAGAAATATTAAGAACACTGTGAGTGTTAGGAAGACTGAGCTACCATCACCTGCAGCACCCACAGATAAACAGTACACCATCTCATCACGAGATAAGTCTTTCAATCAAGAGTGTCCCATCCATAAAAAACCGCACTCACTGAACAAGTGCAGAGGGTTTAGATCCAAAACCCTACAGGAGCGCAAGAAAGTCCTCACTGAGCTTGGAGTATGTTTTAAATGCTGCACATCAATCGAGCACATGGCCAAGGACTGTAAATCCATCATCAAGTGTGAGGAGTGTCACAGCGTAAAACACGCCTCAGCCATGCACCCAACCCAGCTAGCTAGAGACACACCGGCTGCAGTTACCACCGCTCCCACTCCAAGTCATGGCAGGGAGCCCAAGAATCAGACTGACACCACCACAGCCGTCTCCTGCTCATGCTCAGAGGTATGTGGAGAGGGCCAAATGGAGACATGTTGTGCCCGAATATGCCTAATCAAGGTTTATCCAGAGGGATACCCAGAGAAAACAATGAAGGTGTATGCCATCATAGACGACCAAAGCAACCGGTCCCTAGCAGGATCCAAATTCTTTGAAGCCTTTGGAATTAAAGGACCGTCAGAACCCTACACCTTGAACACCTGCTCGGGTCACATAGAGACTAGTGGCAGAAGAGCCCAGGGATTCATCGCTTCTCCTATCAATGGCAAGACCGAAATACCTCTACCAATGCTCGTTGAATATGACCAAATACCCAACCACGGGGATGAGATTCCTACCCCCGAAGCTGTACTTCATCAACCACACCTAAGGCACCTAGCTAGTGTTATTCCACCTATGGACAACAATGCAGAGATACTTCTGCTCGGCAGAGATAATTTAAGGGTACACAAGGTGCAACAACAGTGTAATGGGCCTGATTATGCACCATACGCTCAGAGACTGGACTTGGGATGGGTAGTCATAGGAAATGTGTGCGTTGATCTATTAGGAATTGACTCCTTCAAGACTTATATGCGCGAAGATGGACGCACAACCTGCTTAAAGCCATGTCCTTATCACTATGGAGGGAAAAAGAAGTCTCTACACTCCATACAGCTACCTGACATCGTTTCTTATCTGCATATCGACAACTTGGGAAGATCAGTCTTCCGCACAACCAAGAATAATGATAAAGTAGCCTCAACAGTAGAGGACAGAGAATTTGTCAAAATAATGGACTCTGAGTTTTCAAAGGACGAAACCAACCACTGGGTCTCTCCATTACCCTTCCAATCTACCAGGATAAGACTCACAAACAACCGAGAACAAGCTCAGACCAGGTGTAATTCTCTTCAGCGTTCCATGAACATGAAGCCTGGAATGAGAGAACACAGCGTCGCCTTTATGGACAAGGAAGTCTGCAACAACCTTGCAGAACCTGTACTAACTGAACTGAATCCAGCAGAATACACCACTAGACCTATGTCTATTAGTTCTTTTGCTAACTCTTCTTGGCTTACAGGTCCAGAGTTCTTCCTGAGACAGTCAGAAAAAAATGTCCAGGAAGCCTTCAGCATCTTAGATCCAGACAACAATCCAGAAGTCCAAGCTGAAGTCAACACCCTGGCCACTAGTGCAGAAAAAACTTCCAACCTCTGTTGCCAATGTTTTGAACATTTCTCCAGCTGGATGAGGCTCGTCAGGACTGTCGCTAGGTTAGTGCATATCACCAGATGTTATCGTAAGGACCTTGAAGATAAAGACTGTCATCGCTGGCATGTCTGCCACAAGCCCCTTTCTGCTGAGGAGTGAGGACATCTCCCATAGTGAGTTACTCATAATACGCCGCCTCAACAGAGTGAATTCGCCACAGAATGGAAGTGTTTATACAACAAACAGCAGATTCCATTAAGAAGCCCTCTTGCCAATTTAAACCCAGTTATGCCAGTTCCGGCTTACTGAGAGTTGGTTGCCATTTAAACAAAGCTCATCTCAGAGTTGCAGAACAAATTCCTCTCATCCTTCCCACCAAACATCATGTTACAGTCTTGCTGATCCGACACCACCATGAAAGGACTGAACACCAAAGCAGGCAAATTACTGAGGGCATGTTACGGTCTGCAGGCCTCTGGATTATCGAAATGAAGAGATGTGTGGCACAAATACTGTACAACTATGTAAACTGTCGTAAAGTGAGGGGAAAACAACTGCACCAACAAATGGCTGATTTTCCTACAGACTGTCTACAGAGCCATCTTCCACTTACGTTGGCCTAGACATCTTCGGGCCATGGATGGTGTCTACACACAAAACTTGCAGCTGCCACGCAAAACAGAGGGCATTGGGCTGTTGCCCGTCGAGAGCGTCCCTACGGATGAATGTACCGGACCTGAACTTGGGTCATCCTTCTTGTTTTCGACTCACTTGATGTTTGTTTTTGCATTTAACATGCCTTTCCTTTCAGGTTATATTACGGACTCAATAGTGAAATCCCCAAAAGTGAATTTCAGACGGGGAGTGTGCTGTTCCTACCTGTTTTCTTTAAAACCTTTAATTACATATCTACTGTTATTTAATTAATGTTATTCAATGTATATACGTTCATGCTTGTCCTTTTCTGCCATCTACTGGTCAGACCATTCTGTTTCCCTGGTTATTTTTAGTCCAGCCTGTGGGAGTGTTTTCAGCCCTACATGTGACCTCACATCCTGACTCCAAGTTAATTTCACTTTTAGTCAGTGCATCATGAGGAGCACATCTTTCCTTTGGGCTTCAGAAAGGAAAAGTTTTTGACCACAGTAGCGGTCTAGGACAACCATCACAAGACTACCACAGTTACAGCCACTTGAACCACTGGATTGCTGCATGTTTTCATTCATGGAGGAAAAAATAAACCACCGTTGCTTCACCTCAGCATGTGTACATTTGAATCCATCCACCCTGGAGTGCTCTGGTCATGTCTGCCTCACCTAGTGGAAACGAAGGTAAGACTCCACACATCTCTACCCAACTACCTGCCTTCAATTGCCTCTAAGTGGGGACAGAACAATTAATGTCAGTTGATTAATCAGTAACGCAACTGACATGAGTACAATTTCCCTGTGTGATTTTGTATTATTGGAATAATAGGTCTTATATGGTTCTACCAATTTGTGTACTATCTCTCTCGATCATGTGGTCTGATAGGAGTATCACGGGAAACCGTTTTTTCTAGCCGCACTTGTCACCATTCCAGAGATGTAAATTAAAACATCCAAGTTGTTATTGAGAACGCTAAATACAGGTCAAAGCGTTTCTGGGGTCACAACCCCCTTCTTCAGGACAGAAATAGCACTGACAAGGATAGTAGCTATATATATATATATATATATATGTATATATATATATATATATATATATAGCTATACGTGCAGATTTTATCCAAGTGCCCATTTTTTATAAGTGCCCAGCAGTTATACATGGCATGAACTAACACTCATCTCTCTTCATACAGGTATATACATTTAATCACATCTTCTGTATTATAACTCCATTAAGCCTAAAAGCACTGGTATATCTATTTATCTCATCTTATTGAGTTTGTTTTTGGATGCTGAAATCTTATCTCACTTGTTCATTTGTTTTATAATCCATATTAGCATGCGAGCATGTTTGTTGTCACTGCAACGTATTGCCTCCTGTTGTCTTAAGTTAGCTGATTAGTTGATTAACAAGCTAAAATGACCCAAATCTAAGCATAAACCTTCCTATATAACTACTGTAGACCTAGCTAAGTGGAAGCATATGTGTCATTTTATCCAACTGCCGATTTTTATAAGTGCCCAGCAGTTATACATGGCAGTTATACAGGGCAGGAGACAGGTAAGTCATGAAAGACATTCTATCAAACTTGCTTCGACTTCATTTGTGTTGCAAAATGTTTTCACAATATGCAGTTGTTTCACTTCTTTGCTAGCTGCTTCAATCCCTCATATCTACTGCTCTTTCACACACCCAATGCACTCAATCAATATCAGTCCCTCTCTCCTCCCCTCTCCTGTGTAGGGCTCACATTCTCCATCTATCAGTCCCTCTCTCCTCCCCTCTCCTGTGTAGGGCTCACATTCTCCATCTATCAGTCCCTCTCTCCTCCCCTCTCCTGTGTAGGGCTCACATTCTCCATCTATCAGTCCCTCTCTCCTCCCCTCTCCTGTGTAGGGCTCACATTCTCCATCTATCAGTCCCTCTCTCCTCCCCTCTCCTGTGTAGGGCTCACATTCTCCATCTATCAGTCCCTCTCTCCTCCCCTCTCCTGTGTAGGGCTCACATTCTCCATCTATCAGTCCCTCTCTCCTCCCCTCTCCTGTGTAGGGATCACATTCTCCATCTATCAGTCCCTCTCTCCTCCCCTCTCCTATGTACAGCTCTCGTGGTCTTTTCAAACCATCCAGAACCATTCACTCCCACCATGAAACGTAACAGACACTCTCATAAATCTCTTAACCACATGCTCACTCTCTATTCTAATTCTCCTTGTAGCAAACGATATTGCACCTAATCCAGGCCCTTCTCTTGTCCTGACTCTGCTGTAGAACATTATAATGAAACACTACAAAATGCTCTGGATGAAGCTGCACCTGCTACACACAGAGCAACTCTACAGACGGCAGCAGCCCTGGATGAAGCTGCACCTGTTACACACAGAGCAACTCTACAGACGGCAGCAGCCCTGGATGAAGCTACACCTGCTACACACAGAGCAACTCGGCACAGGCGGCGGCAGCCCTGGATGAAGTTGCACCTGCTACACACAGAGCCACTCTGCACAGACGGCGATAGCCCTGGATGAAGCTGCACCTGCTACACACAGAGCAACTCTACAGACGGCGACAGCCCTGGATGAAGCTGCACCTGCTACACACAGAGCAACTCTACAGACGGCAGCAGCCCTGGATGAAGCTGCACCTGCTACACACAGAGCAACTCTACAGACGGCAGCAGCCCTGGATGAAGCTGCACCTGTTACACACAGAGCAACTCTACAGACGGCAGCAGCCCTGGATGAAGCTGCACCTGCTACACACAGAGCAACTCTACAGACGGCAGCAGCCCTGGATGAAGCTACACCTGTTACACACAGAGCAACTCTACAGACGGCAGCAGCCCTGGATGAAGCTGTGCCTGCTACACACAGAACAACTCTGCACAGACGGCGGCAGCCCTGGATGAAGCTGCACCTGCTACACACAGAGCAACTCTGCACAGACGGCGACAGCCCTGGATGAAGCTGCACCTGCTACACACAGAGCAACTCTACAGACGGCGACAGCCCTGGATGAAGCTGCACCTGCTACACACAGAGCAACTCTACAGACAGCAACAGCCCTGGATGAAGCTGCACCTGCTACACACAGAGCCACTCTGCACAGACGAAAGCAGCCCTGGATGAAGCTGCACCTGCTACACACAGAGCCACTCTACACAGACTGTGGCAGACCTGGATGAAGGTGCACCTGCTACACACAGAGCCACTCTACACAGACGGCATCAGCCCTGGATGAAGCTGCACCTGCTACACACAGAGCAACTCTACAGACAGCGACAGCCCTGGATGAAGCTGCACCTGCTACACACAGAGCCACTCTGCACAGACGGCGGAAGACCTGGATGAAGGTGCACCTGCTACACACAGAGCCACTCTGCACAGACGACGGCAGCCCTGGATGAAGCTGCACCTGCTACACACAGAGCCACTCTACACAGACTGCGGCAGACCTGGATGAAGGTGCACCTGCTACACATAGAGCAACTCAGCACAGACGACGGCAGCCCTGGATGAAGCTACACCTGCTACACACAGAGCCACTCTGTTCAGACTGCAGCAGCCCTGGATGAAGCTGCACCTGCTACACACACAGCCACTCTGCACAGACGGCAGCAGACCTGGATGAAGCTGCACCTGCTACACACAGAGCTGCAAGCCCCTGCGCATGGGTCGGGCCCCGCGAGACCTTCTGGACACTGCCCACCACTGGCAATCTGGGTGGAAGGTCCTGCGGTGACTTGGCCTGGGGTGCTGCCTTGCAGCGGCAACCCGGCGCAACCTCAGCCGAGGTGTGGGGAATGGGCACAGGGGTCCTCTCCCGCCGGACCTCTGCTTCCTCCTGCGTGAGATGGGCTACCGGGGCTGATGCGGGGTCAGGCACGATCAGCGGCGCCTCCAGTACAGCTTCCACAACGGGCTCGGCCTTCGGCGTCTTCCAAAGAAGCGGTGCTGCACGGTCACGGGCCTCGGCTGCAGATCAGTCCGCCTGGGCGGATGGGCGGGGTACCGCTACCGGTGGGGGTGATAGCGGGCCTAGTGGCGGGGCAGCAGCAGCCAACACGGGTAGCGGGGAAGGTAGCAGGGCGAGCGGGTGTAGACCGAGCCCCTCGGCCGCGATGACCGACCCACTTGGGGTACAGGGGCATGGGTCACTTACCCTCTCCTCTAAGACTCCCTCCACCTCGCGTCTCCGTATGGCCGCCACCACCTCCGCCATGTCGGCCTCCCACTCCTCCAAGAGGAGTTGCATCCGAATCTGCAGCCGCTGTTGGAGCTGAGCGGTCCGGACCTCCACCCACGCCGCGGTTCCAGGCTGGTACAGCGCTGCGGGACGGCTGGTACATTTCTGCGAAGGCCTCTTCCAGGAACCAACAACAAGATGGCCGCAGGGTCCTGGCGTCCCTGCTTTTATAGCCGCGGGCTACATGCGGCCAGACGCCATCAGTCCCCTTTAGTCTTTTTCCGGCTCCTCCTCTACAGGGGCGGGGTTTCGGCTTTTGAGCCTCCACTGCTCGAGGAGACGCTCGAGCGGGGACTTTTCGCGCCCAAAATGGCGGCTTCTCAAAATTTTTGGCCGGACACCTCCGGCGGTCACAAGGCGCACCTCTACCAGACGGCAGAGCGGTAAGATCCTGTTCGTGACGCTAACTTGTCACGGGCGGAGGAGGGGACGCTGCGCTCACCCACTGCTCGGGTCCGGCTGCTGCTGCTGCTGCTGCTGCTACTGCTCGGTGGTGGCTCAAGCGGTGGGCTGGATCCCGGGGACTCGAGTGGCGTTCCTCGCCCGTGAGTGAAAGGGGGGTGGTGTGGTTTGGGTTTAGGGATATTGTCCGTGACGCCACCCACGGTTGTGGTGAGGTTGTGACACCACCGCTGCTCTGGACGGGGATCCCGGGAGCGATGACAGGGAGCAGCTTCGATGTTGGTTCTCCCCTCCATGGGTAGGAGGGTTGGTTGTCCCGGGGCCCGGTGAGGGGTATGGATGTAGGGCAGGCGGGTTACGGGGCCTGGTGAGGTGCAGGGTCGCGGGGGCAGCGCTGTGCCGCACGGCACGGTGGTACTCACTCAGCCAATGATGAATGCAAAGTCTCCGGTAAAACAAACGGCTGGATGGACGGGTCCCACAGACGGCTGCGGTGTTTCTCCTCCCAGCAGGTTGATGGTGACTGCCTTTCCCTGCACCTGTGTAGTGTGTACGGTTCCAATGGGTTCCCACCGGTAACCCGCTCCCCAGCTTGGATGGGTGCTGAAGGAGCCCCTTTTGCCCACAGGCTCTGGCCCTGGGAACTGTAGCCTTGGCGGTGACTGTGTTTCCCTCTACGGTTTGAGCTGTTGCCTTCAATCGGGTCTTGGCTGCTGGGAAATCCCGGAGGTTCCCTTCGCTAACGGATTTGACCAACTTTTCGGCGACTCCTAGCCTGGTCGGGGTCCGTAAGCCCTGCCGGATGGTGCTGGCTTCTCTTTGCTCACCGGTCCGGTACCGCCGGGCCACCGCCCGTCCACGATCCTTACGGTTTGCTCCAATAGGCCTCTCCTGCAGACGGTCACCACCGTCTGCCAACCTTGCTGTACCGTCCGGGCCACACACCCGGACGCTGTCAGTCTGCTCCTCTACCACTTCACTCCAAAACTGATTTGCTCCTCAACTCAACTGTTTTCCCGCCTCCAGGACTGTGAACTCCTCGGTGGGCGGGACCAACAGCCTGGCCCACCCCCTGGTGTGGTCATCAGCCCCTGGAGGAAGGCAACAAGGATTTTTGTTTGGCTTCGGTGTGCCTAACCGGGGTGTGGGGTGTGTTGGTGTAGTTCCTGTGACGACCTGGCTTGTCCAGGGCGCCACATCAGGATCCAGCAATTTGCAGTATTTGGACGCAGCTCAAAACGCTACAAGTAGCATTTTTGAAAAAAGTAAAAAAACTGCAAGTCGCTGGATCCTCACTATAAAGCACGAAAATGCATGTGAACGCATGTTGAGTCCATTGCAAATGCATTGAAATGAAAACGCATTTGCACTGGATCGTTTTTGCGTTAAAAAAAACGTTTATGATGGATGTTAAAAAAACGTAGTGTGAAAGCCGCCTTACCGATCCAATAGATAAAGCTATAAACCCTCACGTCACTTTTAGGGATGCAGCTTTTTGGTAAATAATGAACAGTTACATTTTACCCCACAAAGCTACGTCTGTCCCTCTGCTGTTTGCACTTATTCTGTGAGGTGTCTGGAATTTTGATTTCAATAGACCGAATTGCCGTATTTCCGCACGTTTGTGTCCTCACCTCAGCAGATTGTGCGCTGATTCTTTGTATTTCCAAGGACATTTCTGGAGGTCGTTCATGTATTTCCTGAAGGTTTGGGCTTTGATTCTGCAAGAGAAAAAAAAAGATGAACACAAGATTCATTGGTCGTCATCATCATCCTCCGCACTGTGTCCACGGCCGGGGTAAGGGGACCTTCGTTATCGGTCTCTGTCCAAGCTGGCTATTAGGGAAACCTATTGATCAAGTTCTAAAATCCCAGTAATCCAGAATGCAAAAAAGAATAGTTCTATTCCAGAAAATCATGTGTACTATGGAGGCGTCTGGGGACCGTCATGGGTCCTCCCGGAGACAGATCCTCATGGCATGATTGGGGTGGGGTCTTGCAACGCGTCCTTATAACATTAAAGAATGAGCATCTAGAGACATTTTCCCTCCTCCAGCATGACGTCTGTTCACCGTCTATACCTAAGCCCATCCTGACCAAGCACAGCAGAGGCATCGTTACAATGTATCAGTGGTAGATTGTCCCTCTGGAGACATGTGCTAAGCAACAGGAAGAAATACTGTGGAAACTAGGAGGTGCCACAGCCACAGTTAAATGCTTCCTGTAAGAAGATTTGTACCAGTCTGCTGCCATAAAGCTCAATTTATAATATCAATATGAAACAAGAGAAATACATCATTAGAAGGAAATACTTTTTTTTAACATTTTTAATATGTTTTAATTATTTTAACTAACTCCTAAAAACAAAGCTAAACTCCATATGCTGCACATACATTATATATATATATAAAATACCATATAAATCTATAAATGATGGATACTGTAGCTTTAATAGCAAAATGGCTAAATTATCTCTGTCTATTTAAAGGAAAAAATAGTCATGAAATGGTTAACAGATCAATGAAATGCCAAATACAAAGTATCACAGTGTGTGAACACAATGGCTTTTTGATGGGCTTTCTGCTCTGAGAACCACCTGACGAAGCACAAATAAGTAAATTCAGGGAAAAAACTAAAACGCCTGTGTGACACCTCTGGACTATCAGGTCGCCACAGGGTACTGCACAATCTACCCTTCCGTGCAGTATTCCTCCTCCCTCTTGGTTCTAGGTCCATATCAAAATAGTGTTGCCTCCAACAGCAAATCAAATCCTAGATCCACCCTGCATCACACCCACCAGGCACACGAGTGGACAGCTTGAGTAGAATAGAGTCGCCCACCTGGGGGGTCAGGGAGGGGAGGTGAGGAGTGTAGTCAGTGGAGAAGTAGTGAGTAGTCAGGGAGAGTGAGAGAGAGGAGGTCAGGAGCGGTGGCTCCTAGAGAAGCTGTCTAGGTTGCAGACAGTGGGCTGGGCCTTGAGGAGTCGGACCCCCAGTCGCAGAGGATTGTGGCAAGGTGCCTGGACCTGTCGAGGAGGACAGCCAGCAGCCTACCACTGTCACCAGTCCGGGACCGAAGGAACGATGGGGTACACGGACCCTAGGTCGGGGAGTAGCTTCAGGCAACCCGACAATTCACCTGAGGAGAACGGAGTCTTTATGATCTGTTCCCACCCGCTCCAGAATTGGGGCATTAGCGCAACGAGGGGGATAGGACTTTCCGATCCAAAATGGTCCAGAAAATCCCAAGCGTGAGCCCTGAGAGCAAGCTCCCACACTTAGTCACAGTGGGGAGCGGGGCCCGGCAAGTTCCATACTACTGGGCCACTACGTTGAAGTTAAACTTAGTGCCAGGAGGCAGGTCACGGATCACCAGGCAACACTATAGGGGACGGGACTTTGACGAGCTCCCCTCACCGGCAGCGGTACCCAGAGAATTGGTTTACCCGATTTTAAGCATCTGCTTATCAACTTAGTGAGTACGAGAGTGACCCCTGCACCCCACGGCACCCCATACTGAGTCCCGGGGTATTCCCCCTACCCGTGGAGGGCTACGACACCTGGCTGCCCCAATTCATCACCCCGGGAACTCCCAACGGCAGCGGCAGTACTCCCCAAATTACCGTACCCCACGGGTGGCGTCACGAACTATACATCAACTCCCCTGTAAATATCCCCTTTCATTTGAGTTGCCGCATGACCCCGGGTCCGGAGACCCTCGAGCTACAGTGAGCCCAGATCCGAGCAGCTCAGCTGCTTCCACGGGGGCGGCACACCTGCATTTCCTGAAGTGTCTTCCTAGTCCTCGCATTGTCAGGTCTTGTAGATTGTCTTGGGTGGCTTTTCTATACTACCCGTGTGATGATTATATTATGTGAGTAGATTTGATAAATATATATATTCTTACCTCTTTAGTGATTTGTGTAGGATCGCGTGTCTGATTGCGGCACATTGTGTCGGTGGCAGTTGTTTGTTCTTCATCTGATTCCTGGAGAGAGAAGACGGGAATCATTTCCCTACAAGTGTTCCCCTCCTCCTGGATACATAGAATGACAGATATGGGATAGATATGGAGATATTTCTATAGACGTTACCAGAGGTAGGTTCCTATCCTGTTCTGTAGGTTGTGGTAGAATCCATGTAGGACCATCAGCATGAAGATGGAGAGACACCAGCCCCACCGCATGCTGCACCCTGACTGACACCTGAGACGATCATTACTGCACCTGGAGACATCTCTCCCTCCTCCTCTTTATCACCAGGAGTTTCCGCAAAGAACTTCATTCATGTGTCAATACTAATAATTAATGATAGACATGGAACAATGTCCAGTGCTCGGATTCTGCTGAATAGGGTCAGAGTTCAATTATGCAGAGTTTAGAGCCATCAGGCAGACCAGATCTTGGCAGTACACATAGTGGGTAGGCTATGAGTAGGTGCAATCCTGCAGGAGCTCTTACGTATGGCATGACCTGGCGTGATCTGCTGGACCCTCAGTGCCAAGCTCAGGTCTATGCCTTGTCAGAGGTTCTGAATTTCTGCTGCCTGAGCAGATAGTGTCAGGGGCAGGAAGAGTTGAGAGGCACTTGTGGCCAGACAGCCAGCTGCTACTTTGCACAGTGGCAAGAGAGACCCCAGTGCTAAAGAGCTACTACTGGTGGGCATAAGTAATTGGTGGTGATGTTCTTGCTACTTTTGGTAGTGGTGGGGATAACTTTGCTATTGGTGGTGAATCGGTGATGTTTATGAAACTTGTGCTGCACCCTGCTCCTGGTAATTCATCTGGCACTGTTGGGGATGCCCCTTCTACTGGTTGCAGTGCAATTGATACTGGTGGTGATGATACTGCTACTGGTGGTGATGATACTGCTACTGGTAGTGATGATACTGCTACTGGTGGTGATGATACTGCTACTGGTGGTGATGATACTGCTACTGGTGGTGATGATACTGCTACTGGTGGTGATGATACTGCTACTGGTGGTGATGATACTGCTACTGGTGGTGATGATACTGCTACTGGTGGTGATGATACTTCTACTGGTGGTGATAATACTGCTACTAGTGATGATGATACTGCTACTGGTGATGATACTGCTACTGGTGGTGAGGATACTGCTACTGGTGATTATACTGCTACTGGTGGTGATGATACTGCTACTGGTGGTGATGATACTGCTACTAGTGATGATGATACTTCTACTGGTGGTGATGATACTTCTACTGGTGGTGATAATACTTCTACTGGAGGCCATATAATACTGCTACTGGTGGTGATGATACTTCTACTGGTGGTGATAATACTGCTACTGGTGGTGATGATACTTCTACTGGTGGTGATGATATTTCTACTGGTGGTGATGACACTGCTACTGGTGGTGATGATACTGCTACTGGTGGTGATGATACTTCTACTGGTGGTGATAATACTGCTACTGGTGGTGATAATACTGCTACTGGTGGTGATAATACTGCTACTGGTGGTGATGATACTGCTACTGGTGGTGATGATACTGCTACTGGTGGTGATGATATTTCTACTGGTGGTGATGATACTGCTACTGGTGGTGATAATACTGCTACTGGTGGTGATAATACTGCTACTGGTGGTGATGATACTGCTACTGGTGGTGATAATACTGCTACTGGTGGTGATAATACTGCTACTGGTGGTGATGATACTGCTACTGGTGGTGAGGATACTGCTACTGGTGGTGATGATACTTCTACTGGTGGTGATAATACTGCTACTGGTGGTGATAATACTGCTACTGGTGGTGATAATACTGCTACTGGTGGTGATGATACTGCTACTGGTGGTGATGATACTTCTACTGGTGGTGATAATACTGCTACTGGTGGTGATGATACTGCTACTGGTGGTGATGATACTTCTACTGGTGGTGATGATACTGCTACTGGTGGTGATGATACTGCTACTGGTGGTGATGATACTTCTACTGGTGGTGATGATACTGCTACTGGTGGTGATGATACTTCTACTGGTGGTGATAATACTTCTACTGGTGGTGATAATACTTCTACTGGTGGTGATGATACTGCTACTGGTGGTGATGATACTGCTACTGGTGGTGATAATACTGCTACTGGTGGTGATGATACTTCTACTGGTGGTGATAATACTGCTACTGGTGGTGATGATACTTCTACTGGTGGTGATAATACTGCTACTGGTGGTGATAATACTGCTACTGGTGGTGATAATACTGCTACTGGTGGTGATGATACTGCTACTGGTGGTGATAATACTGCTACTGGTGGTGATGATACTTCTACTGGTGGTGATAATACTGCTACTGGTGGTGATGATACTGCTACTGGTGGTGATAATACTGCTACTGGTGGTGATAATACTGCTACTGGTGGTGAGAATACTGCTACTGGTGGTGATGATACTTCTACTGGTGGTGATGATACTGCTACTGGTGGTGATAATACTGCTACTGGTGGTGATGATACTTCTACTGGTGGTGATAATACTGCTACTGGTGGTGATGATACTGCTACTGGTGGTGATGATACTGCTACTGGTGGTGATGATACTTCTACTGGTGGTGATGATACTGCTACTGGTGGTGATGATACTGCTACTGGTAGTGATGATACTGCTACTGGTGGTGATGATACTTCTACTGGTGGTGATGATACTGCTACTGGTGGTGATGATACTTCTACTGGTGGTGATAATACTGCTACTGGTGGTGATGATACTGCTACTGGTGGTGATGATACTGCTACTGGTGGTGATGATACTGCTACTGGTGGTGATGATACTGCTACTGGTGATTATACTGCTACTGGTGGTGATGATACTGCTACTGGTGGTGATGATACTGCTACTGGTGGTGATGATACTGCTACTGGTGGTGATGATACTTCTACTGGTGGTGATAATACTGCTACTAGTGATGATGATACTGCTACTGGTGATGATACTGCTACTGGTGGTGAGGATACTGCTACTGGTGATTATACTGCTACTGGTGGTGATGATACTGCTACTGGTGGTGATGATACTGCTACTAGTGATGATGATACTTCTACTGGTGGTGATGATACTTCTACTGGTGGTGATAATACTGCTACTGGTGGTGATAATACTGCTACTGGTGGTGATGATACTTCTACTGGTGGTGATAATACTGCTACTGGTGGTGATGATACTTCTACTGGTGGTGATGATATTTCTACTGGTGGTGATGACACTGCTACTGGTGGTGATGATACTGCTACTGGTGGTGATGATACTTCTACTGGTGGTGATAATACTGCTACTGGTGGTGATAATACTGCTACTGGTGGTGATAATACTGCTACTGGTGGTGATGATACTGCTACTGGTGGTGATGATACTTCTACTGGTGGTGATAATACTGCTACTGGTGGTGATGATACTGCTACTGGTGGTGATGATACTTCTACTGGTGGTGATGATACTGCTACTGGTGGTGATGATACTGCTACTGGTGGTGATGATACTTCTACTGGTGGTGATGATACTGCTACTGGTGGTGATGATACTTCTACTGGTGGTGATAATACTTCTACTGGTGGTGATAATACTTCTACTGGTGGTGATGATACTGCTACTGGTGGTGATGATACTGCTACTGGTGGTGATAATACTGCTACTGGTGGTGATGATACTTCTACTGGTGGTGATAATACTGCTACTGGTGGTGATGATACTTCTACTGGTGGTGATAATACTGCTACTGGTGGTGATAATACTGCTACTGGTGGTGATAATACTGCTACTGGTGGTGATGATACTGCTACTGGTGGTGATAATACTGCTACTGGTGGTGATGATACTTCTACTGGTGGTGATAATACTGCTACTGGTGGTGATGATACTGCTACTGGTGGTGATAATACTGCTACTGGTGGTGATAATACTGCTACTGGTGGTGAGAATACTGCTACTGGTGGTGATGATACTTCTACTGGTGGTGATGATACTGCTACTGGTGGTGATAATACTGCTACTGGTGGTGATGATACTTCTACTGGTGGTGATAATACTGCTACTGGTGGTGATGATACTGCTACTGGTGGTGATGATACTGCTACTGGTGGTGATGATACTTCTACTGGTGGTGATGATACTGCTACTGGTGGTGATGATACTGCTACTGGTAGTGATGATACTGCTACTGGTGGTGATGATACTTCTACTGGTGGTGATGATACTGCTACTGGTGGTGATGATACTGCTACTGGTGGTGATGATACTGCTACTGGTGGTGATAATACTGCTACTGGTGGTGATGATACTGCTACTGGTGGTGAGAATACTGCTACTGGTGGAGATGATACTGATGTTGGTGGCAGCATATCTGATACTGGTGGGCTATTTCTGCTAGTGGTCGTGATGCTTCTGATATTGGTGGCAGCGTATCTGGTAGTGGTGGTAATTAGAGAATGGAGAACAGGCAAATTTTCGTGTTCAGATTATTCGAGCCAAGTAATTTCTAATATTCATGTTATTGTGCTGAATAACAAACCTTATGCAAGTCAAAGGGAAACTCAAATAATTTTTTGTAAGATCTCGGAAGTCGGTCTGGGAGGGCTGCAAAAATGCTGAAATGGATGGAAAAGTGCTGAAACTGAATTGGAACACTATTGGCAAGATGTCTGGATACATTTCTGACATAAATTTGGTTTCTGGGAATAATATTGTCAGATTATTACATGGAATAAATCAGGAATATTACACTTACTAAGATTCCCGCAGGTGTCCCACTACTTCCTTGTTCGATCATTAGATCTCATCCATATTCATTGCTTTCTCCGCCCAGCCTCTCTGACAGCATCTATGATTGGCTGCAGTCAGACTGCCGGTGTCTGTGATTGGTTGCCCTCACAGTAGCTGTCTGGGGCAGGATGTGGAGTGTAAAAATAAATACATAATTTGAAAAAATATTTAGGGTCCCCCATATATTGATACTCAGTGCAGATAAAGTAGCCAGCTACATGCTTCAGCCCCCAGCTGTGAGAGTTATCTTGGCTGCGTATCAAAATATGAGGGCTCCCATGCAGCTTTTTTTATTGCAATAAATAATTTTAAAAAACAGTGTGAGGTCTGCCCAATTTTGATATCAAACCAAGATAAAGTGGACAGCTGGGTGCTAGTATTCTTAGGCTGTGGAGGCCCATGGTTTTTGGACACTCTCCAGCCTAAAAATAGCAGCCCCCAGATGCCTCAGAATTGCAACCATTAGATGCAAGAATTCTGATGCTTTACCCAGCTAATCCTGATTGCCCTGGAGCACTGGCAATAGGGGTAATATAATGAATTAATGATAGCTGTGATTTATCAAAAAATCACAGGTGTCATCAAGCACGTGGTTAGTAGTGGAGAGGGATCTATGAGACTCCCTAATTATTAACCCTGTAAGTAAAAAGAAATAAACAAACAAAAATCTTTTATTTAACCCCCAACCCAAAGAATCTTCTTTCACAAATTTAATAACCCCAAAACACCTCTGAGGTCCCTAGTAATCCACACAAGGTCCCATGACAATTTGTCTCTGCTACATCTGAGGTCACAGTGTGCAGTCACATTAGAAAATGTGACAACTCACTGTGGCTTCAGGGACAGACTGACTGAGTGACAGGTGTGAGCAGTGACGTCACTGAGTTCACCTGACATTACAGCTTGGGTTCCCACAGTACCCCAGCTGTGACCACAGGTGAACTGATCTCAGGTGAACTTATTGATCTCAGTGACCTCACTTCAGGTGAAATCATTGAACTTAATGCGGGATTACAGGATTAGGCAGTGTGTGTGTAGCACTATATCACTATATCAACTATATATCAACTATATCAGGGTGCTACAGGGAACTGCATCCTCTCCCCAGGGTGCAGTGCCTACCCCCCATGGTTCCAGGTTCCCAACAAACGGTGTCACTACCATCAGCACCACAAATCCCAACCACACCTCCCATCATGACCACACCAGTGGGTTGGTCAAGCTGGCATAGGTCCACCCACCTAGGGGTCAGGCAGACTGGTGGGAGAGAAGAACAAAGAGTCGAGTGAGAGCCCTCAAAGAGTGAGGAGCTGGGAGTAGTAGCTCCCAGGGAGCTAGACCGAGGTTGGGTCGCAGACGGTGGTCCGGGACCAGAGGAGTCGGGGATCGGTACCAGTGACATTGGAAAAGGATGCGACAGACATAGTCTAGGAGGACTGTCGGCATCAGAAACCCAAAAGAACTGACCAGTATCGAGCACGACGGGGTAAAGGACCCTAGGTCAGGAACTGATTCAATGTCCTGTACATTAACCTGGGAGGGAGAGTATCTTCACAAACTTCCCCAAGAGCTCAGAGATTGAAGGCATCAGCACAATGCAGGGGATAGGGTTTTCCACATAAAGCAACCCACTGAAATCCCAAGTGCCAGCCATCAAGAACACAGCGGGGCCCTAAGAGCTTCACGCCAAGGGGCCACAACAGACAACTAAATTGTGCACGGAGGCAGGCTCCAGACTACCAAGTGACACTGGTGGGAGCGGACACCTGGACGGGCTCCCCGCAATGGCAGTGGTACACAGAGACTTTGGTTTACCTGCAGCATGTGTGTCTACTTTATAAACCTCACCCAACACCACGACTACCACAATGAGTACCCTGATCCATACCTTCCCAAATCTATCAATCCATCAGAGTCCGGGGCTTTCCCTACCTGTGAAGGGACTAACATCAGGCTGCTTAACTCCATCTGCCCCAGTACTCTTTACAGCAGCGGCGGTACTCCCATTTCCGCAACCCACAGGTGGCGTCACAAACTTCTCACCTGTAAATATCCCCATTTTACGGGTCAAAGTGTCCGCCAAGCTGGGTCCGGACGACCCATAGAGCCACGATCCCGGACCCGAGCAGCCCAATCAACACCGGGGCGGTACATGTGCACATTAAGTATTTGGCTGCAAACATTTCTCTACCAAATCTGCATCTCCTGGCAAAATAACGCACCAAAATCTCATGTGGTTTTGGTGCATTTTTTTACCAGGAGATGCAGATTTCATGCGGAAACATCTGAAGCCAAATAAATAATGTTTACATATTGGCTATTCTGGTAATCTGGCATTGAGTTCAATTACTTCCCCTGAGGTCACAGCTGGAGTTCTCACAGTACCCCAGCTGTGACCTTAGGTGAACTGACCTGAGGCTAACTCAATGAACTCAGTGACCTGTGACCTCAACTCTGGTGAACTCAATGAACTCAGTGACCTCAACTCTGGTGAACTCATTGAACTCTGTGACCTCGCCACAGGTGAAGTCATGTAACTCAATGCTGGACTACCGGGATAAGGCAATGTGTGCACATTGAGCATTTGTTGCAGACATTTCTGCACCAAATCTACATCTCCTGACAAAAAAATGCACCCAAACCATGATGTGGTTTTGACAACGCAGTTTTATGCCAGGAGATGCAGATTTGTTCCAGGAGTTTGTTGTAGACATTTGTGAAAATGCCTTCAGTGAAACTTGAACCCACTGCTCTCATTGAAAAGTGGAACCCGCTGGTAGGTTGCCGTGCATCCGTGTCCCACAATCCAACAGCCTAGAAATCTAGCAGCAGGTTCCACTTTCACTGAGAGCATCAGGTTCAGCTTTCAATGAGGGCAGCGGGAAACCCCAGTGTGACTTCCAGTCACCTGACAGCCAGATTGCCAGACTGCTGTGGTGCTGAGTCCTACAATCTGCCAGCAGGTTCACGGTAGTCACACTTGCTACTGTGCGAACCTGGCCGTGAACTCTGTAACCTGACTGATGTCAGCACTTCTCACAGTCGAGTCCCCCGCTGGCCTCAGTGGGTCCCAGAAACTGGAGTGAGTAGTCATGTTTTCCATCACTGTAGATTCCAGATGTAGCAGAGCCAGGATCATCGTGGGACTTCATGTGGAATACGTCGGAACTGAAGGGGTGTTTGGGGCTTAATAAATTGGTGAAAGAGGGTGTTTTTTATTTAAAATAAAGTATTTTAGTGTGTTTGTGTGGCGCCCTGGACTAGCCAGGTCGTCA
The DNA here is from genome assembly GCF_048569485.1 of Anomaloglossus baeobatrachus. Classification (NCBI taxonomy): domain Eukaryota; kingdom Metazoa; phylum Chordata; class Amphibia; order Anura; family Aromobatidae; genus Anomaloglossus; species Anomaloglossus baeobatrachus. The sequence goes on from NC_134356.1 coordinate 697,982,174, forward strand.
CAGGTACTGCAACACACACCCCCACCCTGAGACAGGAACATCAGCCAGACACAAAATCCTTGTTGCCTCCTTCCAGGGGCTGATGTCCACACCAGGTGGGGTGGAGCCAGGCGGTTGGCCCCACCCACTGAGGAGTTCACAGTCCTGGAGGCGGGAAAAGGAAGTCAGATCAGTTAGGGAGGTGGAAGTGAAAGGAATGGAGTAGAAGTGGAGGAGTAAACTGACCGTGTCCGGGTGTGTGGCCCGGGCACTAAGAGCAAGGTTGGCGGACGGTGGTGGCCGTCTGCAGGAGAGGCGAATCAACGCGGAACCGTAGGACCGGGGACGGGTGGTGGCCCTCCGGTACCGAACCGGGGAGCGAAGTGAAGCCAGCACACACAGGCACTGCCTGCGGACCCCGACCAGGCTTGGAGTCGCCATTAGAGGTCAAATCCGTCAGTGACCGGAACCCCAGGGGTTTCCTAACAGCCAAAACCCGATTGAAGGCAACCGTCCGACCAGAAAAAGGAAATACAGCTACCGCCACAGCAAGAGTTCCAAGGGCCAGAGCCTGCGGGCAAAAGGGCTCCTCCGGCACATACACACGCTGGGGAGCGGGTTACCGGTGGGAGTCCATCGGGACCGAACATACACAAAGATGCAGGGAAAGGCAACCACCACCAACCGTCCAGGAGAAGTCACAGCAGCCGGCTGCGGGACCCGTCCATCCAGCCGTTTGGTTTACCAGAGACTTTGCGTACATTTGTGGCTGAGTGAGTACTACCGTGCCGTCCGGCACCGCGCTGCGCAGTCCAGGCGACCCTGCACCTTGCCAACCCTTCCTCCCTGTCACCTCACCGGGCCCCGGGACCACCAACCCCTACCCACGGAGGGGGGAAACAACATCCCAGCTGCTCCATACCATCGCTCCCGGGATCCCCGTCACCACCAGCGGTGGTGTCCAACCTCACCACAACCCGTGGGTGGCGTCACGGACCAAATCCCCAAACCAAACTACCCCCTTTCACTCACGGGCGAGGAGCGCCGCTCGAGCTCCCGGATCCGGCCCACCGCTCGAGCCACCGAGCAGCCATCGCAGCAGCGCCGGACCCGAGCATTAGCGAGCGCAGCGGCGTCCTCCCCGCACGCGACATTTGTGTTTATTTCTTTTTACTTACAGGGTTAGTAAGTAGTATAGAGGGGATTTATGTTTAATTTAATGTTAGTTTCATTGAAGACAAATGTGCTTTTATATATATATATATATATATATATATATATATATATATATATACACGGGTATATACACTGCACATATATACCAGCCTGTCTCCTCTTCAGCTCTAGGCTCCTGCAGTTAACAGACCTTTGGTGACATCATGGTTATATAAGGTGCTTAGGTAGTGATAATCTTGGAATAGAAACAATGGAGTCCCCTAAGTGAGTGGGTCCCTGAGAATTTGCCCAGTTTGACAACCCCTAATGTCACCTGACTGTAACTAGGGCTTATTTTTGGAGTAGGGCTTATGTTTCAAGCATTCTCCAAAATCCGGTAAAATCAGGCTAGGGCTTAATTTCAAGGAAAGAGGGTATATTGGGTCCTCGTAATTGTAACCAGCCCACCTGCATAATGAGGAGCGCTGATGCTTTGTTTCATTTCCTTTCTTGATCAAAATTTTCAGGACAAAAAATGAACTCCAAAAGCCTGGTAACAAAATGATAACTCCAGTACAATGTGCTCCGTCACTCGAACCTCATCTGGCCCTAAACTCATAGAACTCACAAGTATGGACACTGTGGCGCCCCTGACCTGGTCAGGCACCACTGAGTACTGCACCCATGCTGGGGACAGTACAATACAGGTAATCCAGAAGGCTGACCGAGGTGTGACTACACAGGCGCATAGTGATCAGGTCTCACACATGTACCTATGAGAGGACCCCTGGGGATCCCAGGAGGGGGAAAAGCCTTCACCTTCACTGGAATAGTGGAGGGGGCCAAAAGCCTCCATCTCCTCTCAAGGGGTGTGGTAAGAGAGCCTGGTTGCTAGGTGGCGTAGGCAAGAACAGGAGAGGAGGAGCAGTGAGCCGGTTCAGTGCAGAGTCCAGGGAGCTCCGAGAGGAGCTGACCCCTACCCCTGGGGCTGTTGCAGTCTGACAGCGCCCGCGCAGTGGCTACCGACGGGGGAGAACGGTCACCTAGGAGTGCTACCCGAAACCCGTCTCCAGCTAAAGAGAGAGCACAGAGTGGGAAGTAAGGAGACTGCTAGGGAGTACCAGGCCCAAACGGGCGGCAGATCCCGGAGCGGGGATAGATCCACCTTTCCTTGCTAAACCTGCCGGTGTGGGGCCCTCAAAGCCCACACCACAACACCACAAAAGCCGCAGCCACGTAGCCACAGTTAGGGCCCATAGTTCACAGGAGGCAAGCAGCTGGAGTGATCTGGCCCAGGCAACAAGCAAACGGCAAACGAAGGGGAGAGAGGCTTCAGCAACTTCCCTGGGTGACCCCCATAGGGACTAAAAGTCGGGGTTACCCCAAACCACCAAGGGCTAAGGAAGGCGAGTTGGTAGTCACCATCAGAAGTCAGCCTGAAGGATACCTGGTTCCCGCCTGGTTCATCCCAGCTACGCCCGGGTTACTCACCCTGCCACCTGAAGTGAGTAAAACCCCTGAAAGACATCCTGCGTGTGTGGAGTTATTCTGCGCCTTGTGGTACTACGCACCTACACAGGGCCCTGGGGCTTGCCTCACTCTCAGGAGGCTACTACAACCGACTGCACCCACCATCAGCCCCAGGCATCCCTTAACCTGCAGTGGCGGTCCGCACTGACCGCAATTCTGAGAGTGGCGTCACGACGTATCGACAAATAGAAGATTTCCTACCTGTGACAGGATCCAGCAGAGTGGAGTCCCTGAAGGTAATGCACCGACACAGCGTTCCCGGGGCTTCACATCTGGCGTCACGAACAGGATAAGGACTAGACCTGTCTAGACAGGTGACCATGTGCCTGGGCGGTCCGCTTGAAAAATTGGAAGCGCCGCCATATTGCCACCATGAAAAGCGCGCTGAAAAACAACAGCAGCCCGCGCTGGGAGAAGTTACCGCCCACGAAGAGGTGTGGCTACCCCGAGATCCCCTGCAGAGTTCTGACCTCGCTTGTGAAGAGAGCGGAAGCGTCCAGAGACGGCGGAACGGAAAAGAAGCCAGCAGCTTGTTGTTAGAGAAAATGGCGTCTGAATGCAGAGACCCAGAGCCAGGCTCCGCTGCCTGGTGGTGTCGGGAGCTCGCCGAGTTCTGCGATCAACTGGAGGCCAGGGTCGGAAGGCTGATCAGAGAGGGACGTGCGGAGTTCCTGGGAATGACCGCGGCGGTTCAGGCCTATGAAGAGAGAGCCGCGCGCCGAGTGCCAGACCGGGCGGTGACGACTCAGACCCCGATGCTGCCACCGATGGGTGAGTCCAGTGATGCCCCTGCCAGCGCGAGTGCCCCGACCCCTGCTGCCACGTCCGCGGTCCCTGAAGAGGCGTCCGGCGCGGCGACGCTGAAGCAGGCCGCAGCCACGCCAGGTGCAGCCCGCCAAGCTCAGGCCGCCGCAGCGATGCCCTGCTCGGCCCACCAAGACCCGGTCCCTGCAGCGACGCCCAGTCCGGCCCGCAGAGAACCGGCTGCCACCGCGACCCTCATCCGCGCCGCAGGTGTGACGCTGACCCAGGCCGCCGCCATGCTAGGCCCGGCCCGCCGAGACCCTACCGCAGCCGCAACGCTCGTCCGCGCCGCAAGTGAGGTGCTGAACCAGGCCGCAGCCCCGTCAGGTGCGGCCCGCCAAGCCCAGATCGCTGCAGCGACGCCCAGCCCAGCCTGCAAAGACCCCATCGCAGCTGCGACGCCGATCCAAGCTGCGCCAGAAACGCCCATCCAGGCCGCCGCCATATCGGGCGCGGCCCGCCAAGAAAAGACAGACGTACCATTGTTTACCCCGGCCTGCAAGGCCAGAGCAGACACCGCTCCCCAGTCTAAGGAAGTCCCTGCTAGGAAGTCCCTGGTAGGTGAGGACCCCGCATACTGGCAGCTGAAGGCTGACCTGGAGGCCAAGTTCCCACAGGAGATGGTGGACCGGTACATGCTCCCTCCGCATACCCCCAAGACGACTCCTGCAGCAACCATGCCGAAGAGATCCCCGCCTGGGCCGGCTGAGGAGCACCCATCCCCAGCACTGCCACCACCGGAGTGCTCAGAAGAACTAAGGGGGAGGGGAGGCCAGGAAGCTGAGGAGCTGACTCAGGAGCCACCAGCAGTGGATCCATGCCCAGAGCCGGAGATGTTGCCATATTCCCGCTGGGATGAGGAAGACCTAACACCGTCTGCTGAAGAAGATCTGCCCAAAAGCCTCACCTGGGAGCTTGTAAGCTGTACCTCGCAGAATCCAGCCCGCAAGACACGGCGCCGTAACAGAACCCAGTCTTTCCCTGCACCGCAGTCCCCAGAGCAAAGAGATGACATAACGGCCAGAGACCTAGAGGAGAAACGGTTCCTGAGAAGAGCCAAAGCCCAGGTCAGAGGACCCCTTTGTCGAGGAGTAGTGGAAGATTTCAGCCTAAAATCAGGATACGGCTTCATCGTTGCACCTGGTATAAAGGAAGGTATCTTCGTCAATAGAAGAGACGTTAGAGCTCATTTGCCCAGAGGACATCCTGGAAGAAACTTAAAGATGGGAGACACAGTGCAGTTTACCATGCATCAAGGCGAAAGAGGCTGGTATGCGCTAGATGTGGCACCATGTACCAGCAAACCCCACAGCCATCCCATGCTACAAGATAAAGAAACAGATGAAGACAGAGAAAGAAAAGACAAGGAACCTACTGATGAGACTACCACTGATGACGACAGAGAGCGAGAAAGCAGCAGGTGCCGCAGCCCTACAGGCCCAAGCCCTGGTGAGGAGGAATCCACATAAAGTACAGAAAGAAGCATAGAAGTTCCCAGTTTGACAAGTTTGAAGTTTTGCAACGTTTTCAAGTTTAAGCAATGTGCCCACATAAACTAATGTGAGAAATGAACCTTAAGGCTATGAACTGGCTATAGCCACAAACTCTCGCAGTGTAAATAGTTACACCAGAGGGCACCACCACCACCAGAGTCAGCCTGTTTAGGGGCTTGGCTCGTCTGCAACAAGGGAGCACGTCCGTATATAGGGCCTTGGCTTACCTGCAACCAGAGAGCATGCCTGTTGATGGGGCCTGGCTCTCCACCGCAAAGAGGGTACCTGGTCAGCACCAACTGTGGAGGCCGCCTCTGGATCCTGCCAGAAGTGGCTGAAGGCGCGGCTTCACCAGGCCAGGTATGCCCTGAAGACCACCAGACCATGAAAGCCGCCTCTACATCCTGCCAGAAGTGGCTGAAGGCGCGGCCAACGTGAGAGGGTTTTGGGTGGGTTAACTGACTTGTGGGTGGAGGGTGGTGATGTATGGTACCTGGTGCTTTTAAAAACGTTTTACCATGTTTTACTGTTTTATGCATTTTAAAATGTTTTCTTGCAGCCCGAGGACGTGCTGGTGATAACTAAGGGGGAATGTGGCGCCCCTGACCTGGTCAGGCACCACTGAGTACTGCACCCATGCTGGGGACAGTACAATACAGGTAATCCAGAAGGCTGACCGAGGTGTGACTACACAGGCGCATAGTGATCAGGTCTCACACATGTACCTATGAGAGGACCCCTGGGGATCCCAGGAGGGGGAAAAGCCTTCACCTTCACTGGAATAGTGGAGGGGGCCAAAAGCCTCCATCTCCTCTCAAGGGGTGTGGTAAGAGAGCCTGGTTGCTAGGTGGCGTAGGCAAGAACAGGAGAGGAGGAGCAGTGAGCCGGTTCAGTGCAGAGTCCAGGGAGCTCCGAGAGGAGCTGACCCCTACCCCTGGGGCTGTTGCAGTCTGACAGCGCCCGCGCAGTGGCTACCGACGGGGGAGAACGGTCACCTAGGAGTGCTACCCGAAACCCGTCTCCAGCTAAAGAGAGAGCACAGAGTGGGAAGTAAGGAGACTGCTAGGGAGTACCAGGCCCAAACGGGCGGCAGATCCCGGAGCGGGGATAGATCCACCTTTCCTTGCTAAACCTGCCGGTGTGGGGCCCTCAAAGCCCACACCACAACACCACAAAAGCCGCAGCCACGTAGCCACAGTTAGGGCCCATAGTTCACAGAAGGCAAGCAGCTGGAGTGATCTGGCCCAGGCAACAAGCAAACGGCAAACGAAGGGGAGAGAGGCTTCAGCAACTTCCCTGGGTGACCCCCATAGGGACTAAAAGTCGGGGTTACCCCAAACCACCAAGGGCTAAGGAAGGCGAGTTGGTAGTCACCATCAGAAGTCAGCCTGAAGGATACCTGGTTCCCGCCTGGTTCATCCCAGCTACGCCCGGGTTACTCACCCTGCCACCTGAAGTGAGTAAAACCCCTGAAAGACATCCTGCGTGTGTGGAGTTATTCTGCGCCTTGTGGTACTACGCACCTACACAGGGCCCTGGGGCTTGCCTCACTCTCAGGAGGCTACTACAACCGACTGCACCCACCATCAGCCCCAGGCATCCCTTAACCTGCAGTGGCGGTCCGCACTGACCGCAATTCTGAGAGTGGCGTCACGACGTATCGACAAATAGAAGATTTCCTACCTGTGACAGGATCCAGCAGAGTGGAGTCCCTGAAGGTAATGCACCGACTCAGCGTTCCCGGGGCTTCACAACACTATTAAAGATAACGTCTGGAACCGTTCTGACACTAAACATGAGCAATTCCGTCTCACTAAAGCGACGGACATAATCTGATCCAATAGCACAATGTGCCGTCCTGGGGACTTCTCGTGGTGGAAAGAAAGTACCGCACCCTAGAATTCACAGTGAAGAGAAACTGGTAATCCTTTCAGGCGCTGGTGCCCTATATTACTGCAGCAAATAAGGGTTAATCATCTTCTCACATTCATCTATAGTCTATATACTCCAGCGTATTTAATAATATTCCAGGGTTTTTTGCATTGTAGAGAGTGTTTGCTGATAGGTCAGAGCAGAGGTGTATCTAGGCTTTCTCAAAAAATAGAGAAATTCTGCTCACCCCTCTTCACTCCTGATCTTACCTCCGGTGCACGGAAACACCCTGACCCGGGTGGAAATCACGTGAAGGAAAGGAAGAATTTTCCAGCAACTCCAGGAGAATAATGGAATAAAATCAATTTCTTTATTTAATGATTAAAATCTTCCATCAGTACAAAGGCAAAAATATGTGGAGGCAAATAAGACAGAGGAGCGATTTCCTACGCGTTTCGACCTATGAAGGTCTTAATCATGATCAAGACTTTCATAGGTCGAAACGCGTAGGAAATCGCTCCTCTGTCTTATTTGCCTCCACATATTTTTGCTTTTGTACTGATGGAAGATTTTAATCATTAAATAAACATATCTAGGTTTTCTGGCACCCGGGGCCAGATTTACATATGAGTGGTGCAGCAATGTGATGACTGCTGGAAACAGCGAGCGGAGCTGAATCCTGACGGTGAGTATATTATACGTTGTTGGCATTGGGCTACAAAGCTTAATTTTAATGTTTTATGATGAAAGTCTGCAGTCACTCTAGGTGATTGCAGGCTTCTGAATTCTCACAACGCATGCTCTGCACACTGTTAGGATTCTCTCATGCCAGTGGCAAGAGTAGAGGGTCATGTGAGCACAAGTACTGCACATCCGCCTCATTGATTAGCATGGGAACAGATGTACAGTACCGGGCCGCGGCCACTATCAGAAGACAGAGCGCATCTGGAATTGAGCCCTCTAGCCGTCTGCTGCTGTCGTCAATATTTAAAGGGAACCTGTCAGGTGCAATATGGGAGTATATTGCTAATCCCTACCTAATTGTCCCTGTATACACCAGCATAGATAAAGAGATCTTTAGAAAAAGTATTTCTAAAGATGTTTTATCGTATGCGATGCTGCTATCACCACCTGACGCTGGATTTCGGCTCAGTGCGCATGACCCCACAGTTTCAGTCATGCGCACTATGAAGCCGGGTGTAGGCGTCCTGGCTTCAAACTGAAGTGGTGCACATGACTGAAACTCCGGGGTCATGTGCACTGAGCCGAAATCCAGCGTCAGGTGGCAACAGCAGCGGAGAGGTGAGTGACATCATCCTCTGATGCGCGTCTTCATTAGCATGTTAGCACACCCACAGGGGCGCATTAACATGCTAATGGGGCTGACAAACAAGGGAAGTAACGCCCAGGGGACTAGTCCCCTCTCTCATTAGCATATGATAACAGATCTTTAGAAATACTTTTTCTAAACATCTCTTTATCTATACTAGTGTATACAGGGACAGTTAGGCAGGGATTAGCAATATGCATAGAACTGCCCATGTTCCTGGGTGCATATTACACCTGACAGGTTCCCTTAAAATCAGCCAATTGGCAAGAGTGCCAGGTGCCGGATCCCGGCCGATCAGACACACTGACCATATACTGCACACAGCCATGACACACTGACCATATACCGCACACAGCCATGACACACTGGCCATATACCGCACACAGCCATGACACACTGACTGTATACCGCACACAGCCATGATACACTGACCGTATACCGCGCACAGCCATGACACACTGACCGTATAACGCACACAGCCATGATACACTGACCGTATACCGCGCACAGCCATGACACACTGACCATATAACGCACACAGCCATGATACACTGGCCATATACCGCACACAGCCATGACACACTGACCATATACTGCACACAGCCATGATACACTGACTGTATACTGCACACAGCCATGACACACTGACCATATACCGCACACAGCCATGACACACTGACCATATACTGCACACAGCCATGATACACTGACCGTATACTACACACAGACATGACACACTGGCCGTATACCGCACACAGCCATGATACACTGACCGTATACTACACACAGACATGACACACTGGCCATATACTGCACACAGCCATGACACACTGACCGTATACCGCACACAGCCATGATACACTGACCGTATACCGCACACAGCCATGATACACTGACCGTATACTACACACAGCCATGACACACTGGCCATATACCGCACACAGCCATGACACACTGGCCATATACCGCACACAGCCATGACACACTGGCCATATACTGCACACAGCCATGACACACTGGTCATATACCGCACACAGCCATGACACACTGGCCATATACCACACACAGACATGACACACTGGCCATATACCACACACAGACATGACACACTGGCCATATACTGCACACAGCCATGACACACTGGCCATATACCGCACACAGCCATGACACACTGGCCATATACTGCACACAGCCATGACACACTGGCCATATACCGCACACAGCCATGACACATTGACCGTATAACGCACACAGCCATGACACACTGGCTATATACTGCACACAGCCATGACACACTGGTCATATACCGCACACAGCCATGACACACTGGCCATATACCACACACAGACATGACACACTGGCCATATACCGCACACAGCCATGACACACTGGCCATATACCGCACACAGCCATGACACACTGGCCATATACTGCACACAGCCATGACACACTGGCCATATACCGCACACAGCCATGACACATTGACCGTATAACGCACACAGCCATGATACACTGACTGTATACCGCACACAGCCATGACACACTGACTGTATACCACACACAGCCATGATACACTGACCGTATACCTCACACAGCCATGACACACTGGCCGTATACTACACACAGCCATGACACACTGACCGTATATTGCACACAGCCATGACATACTGACCATATAATGCGGATGGCGGCCAGATTAGTTGCCAATGCTCTTGTCACCTTTTACCAATGATTTATGGTGGTCTTCCATGGTTCCGGATCATAACAGGTCAGTGTGTATCATGTGCAGTATACAATATGACCAGTGTGTCAAGACTGTGTGCAGAATACACCCATTGTGTAAGTTCAATGTGCTGTATACTGCCAGTATGTCAGAGTTGTGTGCGGTATATAGTCAGTGTATCATGGCTGTGTACAGTATACGGCCAGTGTGTCATGGCTGTATGCGGTATACGGTCAGTGTATCATGGCTGTGTGCGTTATACAATCAGTGTGTCATGGCTTTATGCGGTATATAGCCAGTGTGTCATGGCTGTGTGCAGTATATGGCCAGTGTGTCATGGCTGTGTGCAGTATATGGCCAGTGTGTCATGGCTGTGTGCAGTATATGGCCAGTGTGTCATGGCTGTGTGCAGTATATGGCCAGTGTGTCATGGCTGTGTGCAGTATATGGTCAGTGTGTCATGGCTGTGTGCAGTATATGGCCAGTGTGTCATGGCTGTGTGCAGTATATGGCCAGTGTGTCATGGCTGTGTGCAGTATATGGCCAGTGTGTCATGGCTGTGTGCAGTATATGGCCAGTGTGTCATGGCTTTATGCGGTATATAGCCAGTGTGTCATGGCTGTGTGCAGTATATGGCCAGTGTGTCATGGCTGTGTGCAGTATATGGCCAGTGTGTCATGGCTGTGTGCGGTATATGGCCAGTGTGTCATGGCTGTGTGCAGTATATGGCCAGTGTGTCATGGCTGTGTGCAGTATATGGCCAGTGTGTCATGGCTGTGTGCAGTATATGGCCAGTGTATCATGGCTGTGTGCGGTATATGGCCAGTGTGTCATGGCTGTGCGCAGTATATGGCCAGTGTGTCATGGCTGTGTGCAGTATATGGCCAGTGTGTCATGGCTGTGTGCGGTATATGGCCAGTGTGTCATGGCTGTGTGCAGTATATGGCCAGTGTGTCATGGCTGTGTGCAGTATATGATCAGTGTGTCATGGCTGTGTGCAGTATATGGCCAGTGTGTCATGGCTGTGTGCAGTATATGGCCAGTGTGTCATGGCTGTGTGCAGTATATGGCCAGTGTGTCATGGCTGTGTACAGTATACGGCCAGTGTGTCATGGCTGTGCGCAGTATATGGCCAGTGTGTCATGGCTGTGTGCAGTATATTGCCAGTGTGTCATGGCTGTATGCGGTATACGGTCAGTGTATCATGGCTGTGTGCGTTATACAATCAGTGTGTCATGGCTTTATGCGGTATATAGCCAGTGTGTCATGGCTGTGTGCAGTATATGGCCAGTGTGTCATGGCTGTGTGCAGTATATTGCCAGTGTGTCATGGCTGTGTGCAGTATATGGCCAGTGTGTCATGGCTGTGTGCAGTATATGGCCAGTGTGTCATGGCTGTGTGCAGTATATGGCCAGTGTGTCATGGCTGTGTGCAGTATATGGCCAGTGTGTCATGGCTGTGTGCAGTATATGGCCAGTGTGTCATGGCTGTGTGCGGTATATGGCCAGTGTGTCATGGCTGTGTGCGGTATATGGCCAGTGTGTCATGGCTGTGTGCGGTATATGGCCAGTGTGTCATGGCTGTGTGCAGTATATGGCCAGTGTGTCATGGCTGTGTGCGGTATATGGCCAGTGTGTCATGGCTGTGCGCAGTATATGGCCAGTGTGTCATGGCTGTGTGCAGTATATGGCCAGTGTGTCATGGCTGTGGGCAGTATATGGCCAGTGTGTCATGGCTGTGTGCGGTATATTGCCAGTGTGTCATGGCTGTGTGCAGTATATGGCCAGTGTGTCATGGCTGTGTGCAGTATATGGCCAGTGTGTCATGGCTGTGTGCAGTATATGGCCAGTGTGTCATGGCTGTGTGCGGTATATGGCCAGTGTGTCATGGCTGTGCGCAGTATATGGCCAGTGTGTCATGGCTGTGTGCAGTATATGGCCAGTGTGTCATGGCTGTGGGCAGTATATGGCCAGTGTGTCATGGCTGTGTGCGGTATATTGCCAGTGTGTCATGGCTGTGTGCAGTATATGGCCAGTGTGTCATAATAATAATAATAATCTTTATTTCTATAGTGCCAACATATTCCGCAGCGCTTTACAATTCAGGAGGATCATATACAAACAAGTAACAGTTACAGAAAATACAATATTTAGAGGGAACAACAAAAAGAAAAGAAAAACAACCCTGCTTGTGAGAGCTTACAATCTACAATGAGATATGGGGGGAGGGCAAGGTACAAGTGCTTATGTCATGGCTGTGTGTAGTATACGGTCAGTGTATCATGGCTGTGTGCGGTATATGGCCAGTGTGTCAGAGCTGTGTGCGGTATATGGCCAGTGTATCATGGCTGTGTGCCCTTACTAACCATCAACACTAGAAGTAGCCGAGGGGTGAACTAACCTCCTGTGCACCGCGAACCCAGCCGGAGAACTAACTATCCTAAAGGAAGGAAAGATGAATAACTCTCTGCCTCAGAAAATAGATAAAGAATAGCAAGCCACCCGCATTCAAAGACTGCAGTGATATAGGAAAACACAATACACAGATAGATGATAGGATTAGCAAAAGGTGAGGCCCTACTGACTAAATAGGACAGGACAGGAAAGGGACTGATGGCGGCCAGAGAAAAACCCTACAAAAATCCAAAAACCTGATAGTACGAAAAGCCCTCAGATCACTAGATCTGAACTCCGTCCTATACTAGGCGCTCTTGTCATACCAATGAACAGAAAGCAGGAACCATTACAAAATCAAGAAGCAAAAAACACATGGACTTATAGGAGCAAAACTCCAAACATAGCTGCAGGGAGCTTCCCAGCTAAGCAACTGAGAGGGAAGATTCCTGCATGCAAATAAACTGAAAACAACCACAGTAAATGACAAACTCAGATAAGAGCAAAAAGAACCAAACAACAAATAAAGAGCCAAGCACTTATCTGGGGTAGATGTGGTCTGGAGTAAGATGAAGCAGGCTGGTGTACAAAGAACAACTGACATCCGGCATAGCCTGCTAGCAGACCAGGGGTTAAATAGGCAGAGAGTTAGCAATGGAAACGCCCATTGCTCAACACACCTGGTCTCTGTCCAAACCATTCCTGGCCACAAGAGGGAGCCTCACAGCAGCAAAAGCATAACTGACATTCACAACACTGGCCATATACAGTACACATGCATTGGACATACTGTATGCCATACACAACACTCACACACCCTGTACACAGCACTCACACACGCAACACGCTGTATACAGCACTCATATACTGTATACAGCACTCACACGCCGTTCCCAGCACTCACACCCTGTACATAGCACTCACATGTGACACGCTATATACAGCACTCACATATCGTATACAGCACTCACAAATCGTATACAGCACTTACATATCGTATACAGCACTCACACACGCAACATGCTGTATACAGCACTCACATACTGTATACCGCACTCACATGCCGTACACAGCACTCACACCCTGTACACAGCACTCACATGCGACACGCTGTATACAGCACTCACATACCGTATAGAGCATTCACATGCCTTACACAGCACTCACACAAACGACACGCTATATACAGCACTCACCCTTTATGAAGCACTCACAACCGGTATACAGCAGTCACACACGCCGTACACAGCACTCACACCCTGTATACAGCATTCACACACACCGTATACAGCACTCACACAAGCCATACACAGCAGTCACATTCTGTATACAGCACTGACATCCTGTATACAGCACTGACACCCTATATACAGCAGTGACACCCCGTATACAGCACTGACACCTCGTATGCAGCACTGACACCCCATATACAGCACTGACACCTTTTATACAGCACTCACACCTTTTATACAGTACTCCCACCATCTATACAGCACTCACTCACACCTTCTATACAGCACTCACTCCTATACATCACTCACACCTTCTATACAGCACTCACACAAGCCATACACAGCAGTCACATTCTGTATACAGCACTGACATCCTGTATACAGCACTGACACCCTATATACAGCACTGACACCCCGTATACAGCACTGACACCTCGTATACAGCACTGACACCCCATGTACAGCACTGACACCTTTTATACAGCACTCACACCTTTTATACAGTACTCCCACCATCTATACAGCACTCACTCACACCTTCTATACAGCACTCACTCCTTCTATACATCACTCACACCTTCTATACAGCACTCACTCCTTCTATACAGCACTCACACCTTCTATACAGCACTCACACCTTCTATACAGCACTCACACCTTCTATACAGCACTCACTCCTTCTATACATCACTCACACCTTCTATACAGATCTCACTCCTTCTATACAGCACTCACACCTTCTATACAGCACTCACTCCTTCTATACATCACTCACACCTTCTATACAGATCTCACTCCTTCTATACAGCACTCACACCTTCTATACAGCACTCACACCTTCTATACAGCACTCACTCCTTCTATACATCACTCCACACACTGGACATATACAGCACACATACACTGAACATTAAAGTCACTGATACATCAGATATATGGTGATATACTGTATATTAGACATACACACTTAGCTCAGATATAAATACCTTCTGCTTAGTTTCTCCTGTAAGCTCAGGTAAAACACAATTTCCTGACTAACGCCCTCCTCCTGTAAGATGGAGGCGGCAGCCAGACACTAAGGGCTTGATGTGTGGCCAATTAGTGCTGGTTTTTATTCTCCTCTTCTGTCTCCTCTGCGGTGCTAGAGCCGAGCACACAGGCCTGAGTGCACAGGACAGGAGGGTGAGAGGCTGAGCACATGGCACTATGCAGCACTGCTGTGCGGGCCCCTTCCCCATCACTCTGCAATCTGACAGGAGATGTGCAGGAGGCAGAAGCAGGGGGAGATCCCACCCCAGTGATGTCTACCGGTCCTGTGTCACTGCACAGGTCGCACAAAGCTGCCGCTGGCCATAAAAATGATCACAGGGAGCCGCCCGCCACACTTTCTCTGACTCCGGCATGATTGCTTAATGGACATTTGTCTCTTCATCTAGAACCTATACTTACCTTTTTTCCTGTCTTTGACGACCTACACTGTTCCATATTGGTGTGATTTGAATACTGATTCTAATGTTTTAGGTATGTCTATTAATCCATTTTTTCGTCATTACCTCCTCTTCATATGAATATTTAGATTCACATGTTCTACTGATGACTCTTGTGTTACTGCCAATCTGATCCTGGGTATTGTGCCCTTACGGATGTCTTTGAATATAGATGTCCTTTTCATGTACAGATGTTTTTATATTGTACCTTGTATGAATACCACAGTGCTGCAACTGCACCATGCTCTTTGTTCATGTACTGTTTATCTGTATAGTTCTCTTTGTAATTTTCTGTAATTTCTTTTTGTTTTCTCATTAGTCTGATAGAACCCTTGATAAAGGTCCTACCGAGATCGAAACGTTGGGACAGACTTTTTCCCCCCTTTGTTTCAATAAAACCACATTTAGCACCACCCTAGACTGTTTGCCTTTTTTCCTTATGGTGTGCCGGAGCTATTTTTTGGATGTCAGCTTGACTGCTGGACTCAGAGAATAGCGGCTCCCGCTACAGAGGGCGGTAAAACACAGCCACCGGGGAGACTCCGGGAGCGCTGCATCAGGGAGCCTGACAGCGCCCCCCCTCACAGCTGCGCCCAGGGCAGATGCCCCGCCAGCCCACCCTAGATTCGCCTCTGGGTCAGAGGTCCTCACTATTTCCTATCATAGCTCCAAAACTCTTTCTAAAATCCCAACTTGCACTATCACTCTTGTGTCATGCACCTGATGAAGATCCAGGTCCAGGACTTGCCCTTTCACCCTTGTGTGATGTACCTGATGAAGATCCAGGTCCAGGATTTGCACTTTCATCTTTGTGTCATGTACCTGATGAAGATCCAGGTCCAAGACTTGCACCCTCATCCTCGTGTCATGTACCTGATGAAGATCCAGGTCTAGGACTTGCACTTTCATCCTCGTGTCATGTACCTGATGAAGATCTAGGTCCAGGACTTGCACCCTCATCCTCATGTCATGTACCTGATGAAGATCTGGGTCCAGGACTTGCACTTTCACCCTCATGTCATATACCTGTCACGGTCAGAATGACGATGATGATGAGACTCAAAGGATCTCTCGATATCCGGCTGCTGCTTCTAATTAAAAATGTCATGTGTGCACACGAGAATAAATAACTGCACAGCAAGTCAGTTATATCTATCTCCATGACTGGCTCTTAACCAAGTGTGTTTTTTATTGTTTGAAAGAAACTCTAGACCGAGCAGTAAGGGGGTGTAAACAAAAGTTTTAGTCCAATCAAGTATCGCAGGGCAGGGCTTCATGACGTAGAGAGATCTGCATATTCTCCGTGGATTGGTCAGTCCAGGCTCCAGGAATTTCTTTTGTCCATCTGTCTTGGGTGCAGGACAGGAAATAGCAGCCATCTTCAAGCTATACATATATATATATATCCTAGTATATACTGAGTCTAAGGAAAATACCCTAAATATACAATATACATATATAAACGTATTAGTAAAAGAATAAAAGAGAGCAAAGACATGCATAGATATGTGTGTTAGTTTACATCTTACTAAACTATATAACTGAGTCTATGAAATGGCTGAATTAAGTATTTTTGGATACTCAATTCTTTATCCTCAACAGTCCCCCCTAAAGACTTACTTCTGCCATTTCTAAATTCTAAGGGTACTGTGTTCCCTTAGGAAGAGAGGTAGAAAGATCTGTTGAAAAACCTGCCTAACTGAACGTTGAAACATGGGCGGAAAGGGGAAAGGGGTTTTCTTCACCGGTTTGAGACCAAGGACTCCTAGGCGAGTCCTCACCCTTTGTAGTTGGACTTTCCCATGTCTCAAGGTTCTCTAAGTCCTCTCTTCTAACTGTTCTGGCAATGCTGGTCTAAGACTGTACAGGGTTTTCTGAAAAGGATAAGTATGAGCAGAACGCTCAGTGCAGCTCTGGTTGATTAACCCTTCTGCAATGCGAGGTGTGGATCCATAGATTTTTCTGTGGTTGGATCGGCTCATCTAGTGTTGACTCATGGCTCTTTCTCGCTTGTCCTTTAGGATCAATCAGTCTCCTGACTGGAGACCATATGCTAATAGCTCTGATTTAAGATCTGGAATTGGAGAATACACCTGTTTATCACACTATTCAGTCAATTATATAAAAATATACATGTCTATGCTAAACCAAAAAACATCTTACATAAAGACCTGCTTATTGCAAAAAGAAAACAAAACATATACATTTTATACACGATTTACTAGTTTCCACTTTGCTATAAAATATACACTTTTTGTAAACACATTTTTCTTTACATACCACCTTCATGTGCTTCTCAATAATAATGTCGTTTTCTGCACTGGAATACCTCTGACCAAACCTGGAGAGAGATTTACACAACACGCACAGACTTGCATGTATGGGATAGCTGAGTAAACAAATATACAATTTATACTTATTCAAATGTGTTAGTCATATATACCACAGAACACCTCCCACCGGGGGATGGGTGGAGAGCTTTGAACAAAGAGCCATTGCGAGGGGTGTGGCTTATGAGGTGTACTGCCATCAGTGGGTGTAGCAAGACGGCTGCCACAGGAAGTTCCAGGCACCTGACTTCCGGGTGTAGCATCCATGTTGTGACTCCCTGGGTGTACTGGGAGTGGCTGGAACTACGTAGTAAACCAGGGATACTTTTAGTGCCTGTAAATTTGCATTCCAGAATAGAAAGGAGAGATTTGATTAGCACCAGATATAATGACTTCTAAAGGAGAACAATGAGGCACCGCTAGAGAAAAACATTTAGTGATTCTACAAACAGCAACAGACAGTGAATGAGGTCTTTGTTCTCCAGTATACTCTCACTGGAGATTAATCTGAACTCCAGTACATGGGTTGCAGCCTGCCATCTAGTGGTAGTCCAACGATTTTACACAACTTTTTGCAATCTTTTATATTTTTTCCGTTTTTTGTAACTAGGGCGACAGCGTTCTCAGCTTCTACTAAAAACAACATATTTATCTTTTGAACAGAGTATACAGTGCTTAATTGGATCGGCCGTTCCAACGGAGTCCTTTCTCGCCTCGTCCGCGTTTGTAACACGCTGACAGTGACTCGCGTCTAATACGCAGGAGAATCCGCTAACTCCAGCACCCTTACCTCAACTAAAGTGAGTTCCTTTCCCGCCTCATCTGCCACGCAGACAGTGACATGCGCCTGAACCGCAGGGGAATACGCTAAATCCACTTTAAGTTAACAGAACCCTTCCCGCCTCGTCTATTATCTATCCAATATTCAATATTCAACACTCAATATTTAATATTCAATATTTAATATTCAATATCTAATAAACAGTGGCTGTGTTATCCACAACACAGGGGAATCGCTAGTTCTCATACTTCTGTTCAAAAACAAACAATTTAAAAAGACTGAAAAACGCATTAATTTCTCTCTAATCCAAACCAAAATAACACTTGTCAAAGGCTGCAGCCATCTCCTGTATATTACCCAACTGACCCCTCCTTTCTCTTCACTGCAAAGAGCTGCGCTGTTTTAACCCCCGGTGTCCGCCTCTTCAGTCCTCCACCCCCCTTGCTTCTCAGCTAAAAGACAGCAGGGACATAGCTATGCAATTTGATCTCCGCTCTGTCTCAAGCAGCTGGTGGACATATGGCCCCCACCTTTTTGCTTCCTCTGAGTGTAAGAATGTAAAAATGTAGCTGCTTCTGTGGGCTTCTGCTCCCCCCTCTCGCATTCTTTGTTCTCAATAGAAAGACTGTTATAGATATCCCTGGGCTCCACCAGACCCCCGCAGTCTGCCTCTTCGCTCTCAGTGAAGAAGAAAAAAACTGCAGGCAGTGGGTGATTAACTCCCCCCCCTGCTTTTTCACAGAACAAAGACTGTAGCTCCTTAGCCTCCGTTTCCTCTCCCTCCGTGAACAATAACAGACAATTAACTCTCCGAGAACCAAACAGAGAAATCACAAGCTTGATTAACCATACACTTATACAAATAAGAAATACAGACAGCCGGATATTTTAAAACTACACCTAGCCCATTTGGAAGCTGGGTCTTTCTAGCTCACCGGCGGGTGACAGTCACACCGTTAGGTCTCCGGTGCACTACCATTCTCCGGACTAGTGACCACCCACTTTCGCCAGGTGTCTCTCGAACCACAGGTAAAACAGCACACACAATATATATGATGGTTACCGTGAAATGAAGGGTGATCAATCCTATCGAGCGACACCTGGATACTTGTGGAGTAGCCCCCAGACGTCCGGAAAATGGAAGCTCTGACTAACCCTTCTCGGTGGCCCCACGTTGGGCGCCAACTGTCACGGTCAGAATGACGATGATGATGAGACTCAAAGGATCTCTCGATATCCGGCTGCTGCTTCTAATTAAACATGTCATGTGTGCACACGAGAATAAATAACTGCACAGCAAGTCAGTTATATCTATCTCCATGACTGGCTCTTAACCAAGTGTGTTTTTTATTGTTTGAAAGAAACTCTAGACCGAGCAGTAAGGGGGTGTAAACAAAAGTTTTAGTCCAATCAAGTATCGCAGGGCAGGGCTTCATGACGTAGAGAGATCTGCATATTCTCCGTGGATTGGTCAGTCCAGGCTCCAGGAATTTCTTTTGTCCATCTGTCTTGGGTGCAGGACAGGAAATAGCAGCCATCTTCAAGCTATACATATATATATATCCTAGTATATACTGAGTCTAAGGAAAATACACTAAATATACAATATACATATATAAACGTATTAGTAAAAGAATAAAAGAGAGCAAAGACATGCATAGATATGTGTGTTAGTTTACATCTTACTAAACTATATAACTGAGTCTATGAAATGGCTGAATTAAGTATTTTTGGATACTCAATTCTTTATCCTCAACATACCTGATGAAGATCCAGGTCTAGGACTTGCACTTTCACCCTCATGTCATATACCTGATGAAGATCCAGGTCTAGGACTTGCACTTTCATCCTCGTGTCATGTACCTGATGAAGATCCAGGTCTAGGACTTGCACTTTCATCCTCATGTCATGTACCTGATGAAGATCTAGGTCCAAGACTTGTCGCAAAGCTATTGATTCTGTCTTGTAAATCTGATATCCCACCCAATTTCCCCCAATACCATGTGTAAATGATGGACTGGTACATATCTATGCATAATCATAAAGCCCCCAGTTATTGACATACTTTGATCTCCTGGAAAAACTGACTTCTGTACAGAGCCTTATCCCGTGAGATGCTTTCCTAATTTGTGGCTTATTCCGTGCATCCAGCCAGTGTGGTGTCACTGAGTCCACTTCTCTATCAGTTGGCCCCTACGATGAGTTGGGTTCCCATGGTTGGGCCTATAATGAATGTTTGATGGCTGAGGGAAGTTTGCATGACCTGGGATTTCCACCTTGTCACTTACTTTGTGTTTCTCTGTACTGATAACTGTGCAGGATTGATAATCTGCGATAATGCTCAATAACTATGGCTCCCATTAATCACACTGACGTGACGTTATCTTCTGTTCCTCTAGCC
Organism: Anomaloglossus baeobatrachus; assembly: GCF_048569485.1. Classification (NCBI taxonomy): domain Eukaryota; kingdom Metazoa; phylum Chordata; class Amphibia; order Anura; family Aromobatidae; genus Anomaloglossus; species Anomaloglossus baeobatrachus. The sequence goes on from NC_134356.1 coordinate 698,002,684, forward strand.
CAGAAATACACACAGTGACGGGCTAATATATTTCTCAATGACTAACTTTAATTTATGAAGTGGAGCAAATTTGCCAGAATAATGTTGTTGAAAGGAATATGGTGTTCTTCTCCTATTTCGATTAAAACCTCCACAGAAGGGCTCTGTATGATCGAGACGCATCTTCTCCAACAACAGACTCAATTGTTTAGATGTTTTTTGGCTTTTAACTCATCAAAATTATCATGAAAAAGGCATTGGCATTTGGCATTCGTAGTGAATTTATGCATATTTGCATTGTTATGTCTACAAATATGACTCCCTATCCTCGTATTAACACTCACCTGATCACTAATCTGCCTGGTTCTCCATGGTGTCTGGCATCTTATTTCCAATGTTCCCCATCATTTTATATCCTCTTCAATCTTCTCTTCACTGGGTCATCTCACAGCATACACTGTGACATTGCAACATTACTTATGTTACCTGAGTCACTTCTTAGATCTTAATCATCTAATGTTGAGGCGCATGTCATGATGTTGAAACAGACTGCTAATCGGCCCCAGAATCCTCAGTGCAGACTGAAGGAGGATGACAAGGAAAGGCAGAAAGGACAGGTTTTCATAATATGGCATCAATATCGTACCCATTACGGTACCTTATTTCTCATGGTTCAGATCCACTTTAGCCACAATCATGTGCAATTTCTTTCAAGACAATTTTGCTGAAAATATGTTATTCAAGGTTGTAATTTTTAGTATTTCTCACTTATGATTTATGCACATTTTTCATGAATGCATTATGCAGATATTTATATGAATTTTTTATTAATTTTATTGTGACTAGTCGCCATATAATTTCTCCCTTTAATTCATTATGGTATTTTCCTATTCATAGCAGCTATTTCATGAAATTGACACATAATATGAGAAAAACGTGTTTCTCCGAAAATAAGACAGGATCTTATATCATTTTCTCTTTGGAAGGATGGTCTAGGGCTAATTTTCAGGGGATGTCCTATTCTTTTGCCATGAGCAACAATCCCCATTTATTCTTGATCAAACAAATTTACACTGTGCGCAGAATTATTAGGCAAATGAATATTTTGCTCACATGATACTCTTTATACATGTCGTCCTACTCCAAGCTGTATAGGCTGAGAGCCAACTACCAATGAAGTAACTCAGGTGATGCGCATGTCTGTAATGAGGAGGGGTGCGGTATAATGACATCAACACCCTATATAAGGGGGGCTTAATTATTAGGTAACTTCCTTTCCTTTGGCAAAATGGGTCAGAAGAGAGATTTGACGGGCTCTGAAAAGTACAAAATTGTGAGATGTCTTGCAGAGGGATGCAGCAGTCTTGAAATTGACAAACTTTTGAAGCGTGATCACCGAACAATCAAGCGTTTCATGGCAAATAGCCAACAGGGTCGCAAGAAGCGTGTAGAGCAAAAAAGGCGCAAAATAACTGCCCATGAATTGAGGAAAATCAAGCGTGAAGCTGCCAAGATGCCATTTGCCACCTGTTTGGCCATAATTCAGAGCTGCAACGTTACTGGAGTATCAAAAAGCACAAGGTGTGCCATACTCAGGGACATGGCCAAGGTAAGGAAGGCTGAAAAACCACCACCTTTGAATAAGAAACATAAGATAAAACGTCAAGACTGGGCCAAGAAATATCTTAAGACTGATGTTTCACAGGTTTTATGGACTGATGAAATGAGAGTGACTCTTGATGGGCAGATGGATGGGCCAGAGGCTGGATCAGTAAAGGGCAGAGAGCTCCACTCTGACTCAGACGCCAGCAAGGTGGAGGTGGGCTGGGTTTATCAAAGATGAACTTGTGGGACCATTTCGGGTTAAGGATGGAGGGAAGCTCAACTCCCAGACCTACTGCCAGGTTCTGGAAGACAACTTCTTCAAGCAGTGACACAGGAAGAAGTCGCTATCATTCAAGAAAAACATGATTTTCATGCAGGACAATGCTCCATTACATACATCCAACTGCTCCACAGCGTGGCTGGCCAGTAAAGGTCTAAAAGATGAAAAAATAATGACATGGCCCCCTTGTTCCCCTGATCTGAACCCCATAGAGAACCTCCGGTCCCTCATAAAATGTGAGATCTACAGGGAGGGAAAACAGTACACCTCTGGGAGCAGTGTTTGGAGGCTGTGGTGGCTGGAGGCTGTGCTGGCTGGAGGCTGTGCTGGCTGGAGGCTGTGCTGGCTCCTGCAGGCAATGTTGATAGTAAACAGATCAAGCAATGACAGAAACTATGGATGGTCGCTGCTGAGTGTCATCAGAAAGGAAGGGGGCGATATTGGGCACTCATTTTTTAGGGTTTTGTTTTTGCATGTCAGAAATTTATTTCTAAATTTTGTGCAGTTATCTTGGTTACCTGGTGACAATAAACAAGTGAGATGGGAATAGATTTGGGTTTTATTAAGTTGCCTAATAATTCTGCACAGTAATAGTCACCTGCACAAACAGATCCTCCTAAGATAGCCAAATCTAAAAACCCCTCCAACTGCCAAAAACATTAAGCTTTGATATTTCTGAGTCTTTTGGGTGATTGAGAACATAGTTGTTGATCAATAATAAAAAAATCTTCTAAAATACAACTTGCCTAATAATTCTGCACACGGTGTATATTTATTCAAACATAATCATATCACATTCTGGAAAATCAAGATAACTCTCCAACCCTGAATTTAACACTTGAGTGTATATATACAATATATATATATATATATATATATATATATATATATATATATATATATATATATATATAGTACAGACCAAAAGTTTGGATACACCTTCTCATTCAAAGAGTTTTCTTTATTTTCATGACTCTAAAAATTGTAGATTCACATTGAAGGCATCAAACAAAACTATGAATTAACACATGTGGAATGAAATACTTAAAAATGTGTGAAACAACTGATATGTCTTATATTCTAGGTTCTTCAGTAGCCACCTTTTGCTTTGATCACTCCTTTGCACACTCTTGGCATTCTCTTGATGAGCTTCAAGAGGCAGTGACCGGAAATGGTTTTCCAACAGTCTTGAAGGAGCTCCCAGAGATGCTTAGCACTTGTTGGCCCTTTTGCCTTCACTCTGCGGTCCAGCTCACCCCAAACCATCTCGATTGGGTTCAGGTCTGGTGACTGTGGAGGCCAGGTCATCTGGCGTAGCCCCCCATCACTCTCCTTCTTAGTCACATAGCCCTTACACAGCCTGAAGGTGTGTTTGGGGTCATTGTCCTGTTGAAAAATAAATGATTGTCCAACTAAACGCAAACCGGATGGAATAGCACGCCGCTGCAAGATGCTGTGTTAGGCATGCTGGTTCAGTATGCTTTCAATTTTTAATAAATCCCCAACAGTGTCACCAGCAAAGCACCCCCACACCATCACACCTCCTCCTCCATGCTTCACGGTGGGAACCAGGCATGTAGAGTCCATCCGTTCACCTTTTCTACAAAGACACGGTGGTTGGATCCAAAGATCTCAAATTTGGACGCATCAGACCAAAGCACAGATTTCCACTGGTCTAATGTCCATTCCTTGTGTTCTTTAGCCCAAACAAGTCTCTTCTGCTTGTTGCCTGGACTAGTCAGGGCGTCACATGGTACTGCACTTGCTGCTCTTTAGTGCAGGGCTCAACCCCCCCAATGGTTCTGGGTTCCTAACCTATGGTACTGTCTCCATCCGCATCCAAATCCCAACCAAGCCTCACACCACACCCTGTCAGGCACACCAGTGGGCTGCCTAGCTGGAATAGGGCCGCTCACCTAGGGGTCAGGCAGATTGGTGGGAGGGAAGGAAAGAGAGTAGATTGTTAGCCTTCAAGAAGTGAGGAGCTGGGAGTGTGTGGCTCCCAGGGGGATACAGGTTGGGTCGCAAACGGTGGTCTGGACCCAGAGGAGTCGGAGACCCGGTCGCAGGGTAATGAGACTGGGTGCTTAGACCTAGTCTTGGAGGACGGTCAGCACCTCGAGTCTACTGTATTAGCCGGTCCGGAACCGAAAGCACTGCGGGGTACAGGACCCTAGGTTGGGGAGTAGCTTCAGGCAACCCGGAAATTAACCTGTGGAGAATTTGGATGGTGGCTTTATGGACTGTCCCCAATAAACTCAGAGATCAGGGGCACTAGCGCAACAAGGAAATAGGGCTTTCCAACCAACGCAGCCCACAGAAATCCCAAGCGTGAGCCCTTAAGAGTGCAGCTACACTACCAAGAAGTAGGGAGCGGGGCCCGGACAGCTTTACACCAACGGGACACCAGAACACTTCTAATTTGTGCACGGAAGCAGGCTCCGGACCACCCGGCAGTACTATAGGGGACGGATACCCGGACGGGCACCCCCAAGAGGGCAGCGACACACAGAGACTTGGTTTACCTTGTTGTCAGAGTCTGCTTTGCGGTCGCATCATCACCGATACTGCCTGAGTGAGGACATGGTCCTCCCCTGCTTTCAACCAGTGCTGCGCTCCCCTACAATCAGCATCTCATCATCCAGAGTCCCGGGGCCTCCCCTACCCGTGGAGGGAACGTCATCTGGCTGCCCCGCTCCATCTCCCCTGGGTACTCCCATCGGCAGCGGTGGTACTCCCCTTACCGCGAACCACGGGTGGCGTCACGAACTATTATCCCCTGTAAAGTCCCCTTTACATTTGAATGGCTGCAAGCTCCCGGGTCCAGAGACCCTCGAGCCACAGCAGACCCCGGATCCGAGCGGTTCGACCGCTGCAGGGGCGGCACATGCTTATGTTTCAAGCATACTCCAAAATCCTGTAAAATCAGGCTAGGGCTTATTTTCAAGGTAAGGCTTAATTTCAGGGAAAGAGGGTATATTGGGTCCTCATAATTGTAATCAGCCCAGCTGCATACTGAGGAGCAACTGGAAGGAAACCTCTATACAGAGATTATCCCAGCACAACCCTGGAAGGTCAGGAAGACGTTTACCAAGAGGATGACTCAATAGTCCATAGTTTGTACTAGACAATGGAATGCCGGCTCAGTCATATTCTGGAATGCTTTACATCTTCCTGGAGTAACGGATCTGGTTGTAGAAGGAATCTGTGATGCTCTGCACAATCCTTGTGAAGCAAATCCAGCCGTTGTAGGAATCTGGAATGTTCCAAGATTACCTCAAGGAAGCCAGGAATGATGGACCGACTGCTGAACATTCTGTGGAGAGAAAGAAATAAGTATCTTGCACAGCAGAACTGAGCAGAGTCAGCGAGCACAGAGCATTGCTGTAAAGGGCCTGAACCCTAGCAACATTCTAAAGGAATGAGCACATTGCCCAGACACCACCCATAGGGAAAAGATGCCTTATAAGCAGGGAGCAATCCTGCAATCAGCATCAACACAACAAGGAAGAGGTGTACTGTTCCTTTAATCATAGCAAACGGCGGCACGCGGTGCCTAAAGGCCCCGTCACACTAAGCAACCGCTGCTAACAAACAACTTTTGTGACGTAGCAGCGATGTCCCTGTGTGTGACATCCAGCAACAACCTGGCCCCTGCTGTGAGGTCGTTGGTTGTTGCTGAATGTCCTGGGCCATTTTTTAGTTGTTGCTGTCCTGCTGTGAAGCACAGATCGCTGTGTGTGACAGCGAGACAGCAACAACTGAATGTGCAGGCAGCAGGAGCCGGCTTCTGCGGAGGCTGGTAACCACAGTAAACATTGGGTAACCAAGAAGCCCTGTCCTTGGTTACCCGATATTTACCTGCGTTACCAGCCTCCGCCGCTCTCACTGTCAGTGCCGGCTCCTTCTCTGTGCACATTTAGCTGCAGGACACATCGGGTTAATTAACCCGATGTGTGCTGTAACTAGGAGAGCAGGGAGCCAGCGCTCAGTGTGCGCTGCTCCCTGCACGTGTAGCTGCGTGCGCTGGTAACCAAGGTAAATATTGGGTTGGTTACCCGATATTTACCTTAGTTACCAAGCGCAGCATCTTCCACGCGGCGCTGGGGGCTGGTCACTGGCTGCTGGTGAGCTCACCAGCAACCCGTATAGCCACGCTCCAGCGATCCCTGCCAGGTCAAGTTGCTGGTGGGATCGCTGGAGCGTCGCAGTGTGACATCTCACCAGCAACCTCCTAGCAACTTACCAGCGATCCCTATCGTTGTTGGGATCGCTGGTAAGTTGTTTAGTGTGACTGTACCTTAAGGCTACTTTACACACTGCGATATCGGTCCCGATATCGCTAGTGTGGGTACCCGCCCCCATCTGTTGCGCGACACGGGCAAATCGCTGCCCGTGTCGCACAACAGCCGTCACACATACTTACCTGTCCGGCGACATCGCTGTGACGGGCGAACCGCCTCCTTTATAAGGGGCGGACCGTGTGGCGTCACAGTGACGTCACTGAAGCGTCACTGAACCGCCACCCAATAGCAGCAGAGGGGCGGAGCTGAGCGGGGCATAACATCCCGCCCACCTCCTTCCTTCCGCATAGCGGCCGGGAGGCAGGTAAGGGGAGCTTCCTCGTTCCTGCGGCGTCACACGCAGCGATGTGTGCTGCCGCAGGAACGAGGAACAACTTCGTTACTGCTGCAGTAACGATTTTTAAGAATGGACCCCCGTGTCGCCGATTAGCGATTTTGCACGTTTTTGCAGCGATGCAAAATCGCTTATCGGTGTCACACGCAACGGCATCGCTAATGCGGCTGGATGTGCGTCAAAAATTCCGTGACCCCCAACGACTCCGCATTAGCGATGCCGCAGCATGTAAAGCCCGCTTTAAGCGCACTCCCGGAGGACCTGCTAAGAGAACGCAGGTTCCGGGAGGAGAAGAAGGCGGAGGTATGCTCAGCATGGTGGACGGCGTGAGTGACTCGCTACGCAGCCGCCACGCAGACAACAGAAGCTGAACAAGAGGCTGGAGGCTGCGGGATAACATTGATCTCCCTGTCCAGGGAAGACCGACCCATTCCAGATCCTCAATTTGATTTCTCTCGGGTTACTCCCCGTGCTTGGGCTCTGATGCTTTGTTTCATTTTCTTTCTGCATAATCCATTAATGTTGGATCGAGATTAGCAAATTTACATATTACAAAAAAGTCTGGATTCTCCAAAACTATCTATTTTTCTGCAATTTTGATCAATTTTCAGGACGAAAAATGAACTGCAAAAGGCTGGTAACAAAATGATAATTCCAGTACAATGTGTTCCATCACTCGTACCTCACCTGGCCCTAAACTCATACAACTCACAAGTATGGACACTATTAAAGGTAATGTCTGGAACCGTTCTGACACTAAACATGAGTAATTCCATCTCATTAAAGAGACGATCCAATAGCACAATGTGCCGTCCTGGGGACATCTCGTGGTGGAAAGAAAGTACCGCACCCTAGAATTCACAGTGAACAGAAACTGGTAATCCTTTCAGGCACTGGTGCCCTATATTACTGCAGCAAATAAGGGTTAATCATCTTCTCACATTCATCTATAGTCTATATACTCCAGCATATTTAATAATATTCCAGTGCTTTCTGTTTTGTAGAATGTTTGCTGATAGGTCAGAGGTACTCAGCATTTCCTATCATTGCTCCAAAACTCATTCTAAAATCCCAACTTGCACTTTTACCCTCATGTCGTGTACCTGATCAATATCCAGGTCCAGGATTTGTAGTTTCACCCTCGTGTCATGTACCTGATCAATATCCAGGTCCAGGACTTGCCCTTTCACTCTCGTGTCATGTACCTGATGAAGATCCAGGTCCAGGACTTGCACTTTCACTCTCATGTCAATCACCTGATGAAGATCCAGGTCCAGATCTTGCCCTTTCACCCTCCTGTCATGTACCTGATCAATATCCAGGTCCAGGACTTACCCTTTCACTCTCGTGTCATGTACCTGATCAATATCCAGGTCCAGGACTTGCCCTTTCACTCTCGTGTCATGTACCTGATGAAGATCCAGGTCCAGGACTTGCACTTTCACTCTCATGTCAATCACCTGATGAAGATCCAGGTCCAGATCTTGCCCTTTCACCCTCCTGTCATGTACCTGATCAATATCCAGGTCCAGGACTTACCCTTTCACCCTCGTGTCATGTACCTGATGAAGATCCAGGTCCAGGACTTGCCCTTTCACCCTCCTGTCATGTACCTGATCAATATCCAGGTCCAGGACTTGCACTTTCACTCTCGTGTCATGTACCTGATGTAGATCCAGGTCCAGGACTGAACGCACCTCACTTCTTGACACTTTGAATAGATATTACAGTCAGGCCAGAAATATTTGGACAGTGACACAAGTTTTGTTATTTTAGCTGTTTACAAAAACATGTTCAGAAATACAATTCTATATATAATATGGGCTGAAAGTGCACACTCCCAGCTGCAATATGAGAGTTTTCACATCCAAATCGGAGAAAGGGTTTAGGAATCATAGCCCTGTAATGCATAGCCTCCTCTTTTTCAAGGGACCAAAAGTAATTGGACAAGGGACTCTAAGGGCTGCAATTAACTCTGAAGGCGTCTCCCTCGTTAACCTGTAATCAATGAAGTAGTTAAAAGGTCTGGGGTTGATTACAGGTGTGTGGGTTTGCATTTGGAAGCTGTTGCTGTGACCAGACAACATGCGGTCTAAGGAACTCTCAATTGAGGTGAAGCAGAACATCCTGAGGCTGAAAAAAAAGAAAAAATCCATCAGAGAGATAGCAGACATGCTTGGAGTAGCAAAATCAACAGTCGGGTACATTCTGAGAAAAAAGGAATTGACTGGTGAGCTTGGGAACTCAAAAAGGCCTGGGCGTCCACGGATGACAACAGTGGTGGATGATCGCCACATACTTTCTTTGGTGAAGAAGAACCCGTTCACAACATCAACTGAAGTCCAGAACACTCTCAGTGAAGTAGGTGTATCTGTCTCTAAGTCACCAGTAAAGAGAAGACTCCATGAAAGTAAATACAAAGGGTTCACATCTAGATGCAAACCATTCATCAATTCCAAAAATAGACAGGCCAGAGTTACATTTGCTGAAAAACACCTCATGAAGCCAGCTCAGTTCTGGAAAAGTATTCTATGGACAGATGAGACAAAGATCAACCTGTACCAGAATGATGGGAAGAAAAAAGTGTGGAGAAGAAAGGGAACGGCACATGATCCAAGGCACACCACATCCTCTGTAAAACATGGTGGAGGCAACGTGATGGCATGGGCATGCATGGATTTCAATGGCACTGGGTCACTTGTGTTTATTGATGACATAACAGCAGACAAGAGTAGCCGGATGAATTCTGAAGTGTACCGGGATATACTTTCAGCCCAGATTCAGCCAAATGCCGCAAAGTTGATCGGACGGTGCTTCATAGTACAGATGGACAATGACCCCAAGCATACAGCCAAAGCTACCCAGGAGTTCATGAGTGCAAAAAAGTGGAACATTCTGCAATGGCCAAGTCAATCACCAGATCTTAACCCAATTGAGCATGCATTTCACTTGCTCAAATCCAGACTTAAGACGGAAAGACCCACGAACAAGCAAGACCTGAAGGCTGCGGCTGTAAAGGCCTGGCAAAGCATTAAGAAGGAGGAAACCCAGCGTTTGGTGATGTCCATGGGTTCCAGACTTAAGGCAGTGATTGCCTCCAAAGGATTCGCAACAAAATATTGAAAATAAAAATATTTTGTTTGGGTTTGGTTTATTTGTCCAATTACTTTTGACCTCCTAAAATGTGGAGTGTTTGTAAAGAAATGTGACAATTCCTACAATTTCTATCAGATATTTTTGTTCAAACCTTCAAATTAAACGTTACAATCTGCACTTGAATTCTGTTGTAGAGGTTTCATTTCAAACCCAATGTGGTGGCATGCAGAGCCCAACTCGCGAAAATTGTGTCACTGTCCAAAGATTTCTGGACCTAACTGTATATTATACCTCGTGCTCATAATTTGACCTTAGTTTTCATTAAATTTTGTTTGATATCTCATCGACTTTTATTGGAATCCTACCGCACGGACAGCGGCCTTTCTCCGTTGTTACATCATTTATTCTTCTGCCGTATGGATGGACATCTCTTTACTACAACCGCATCACGTGACGAGACCCAAACATGTGCCTACTGGGAGGGAAGCTTGTGCAATCACTGATGCTCCGCAGCTTCTTCCAATCAAGGCTCCATTATGCTATGATGAAAGGCCGGATTTTTTTTTTGTCTAGTGAAACTCGTTATGGTAGAAAATTCACTTGGTAAAATCCCCAGTTTAAAGTTATCCGGCATAATATAAAATAATGCAGCTGATTTTGCATTTGATTTGTTTTCTAATTTCAGTTGTCCAAGAAACTGTAGAGCTACAGATGATTGTCTGCAGAGGTCAGAGGTGCTGCATTACCATCATGCACTAGAATAAGTAGTACATAAAGCAGGTGGACAGAAAAACGGGCCTAAAACAGAGTATAGCTTAGTCCACTGACTCCATGTACTGTTTGTATGATTGACTTCTAGCCGTTGCTGTTGTGCATCCTTGGTGAGGAATACCTTTCAGTGCATATGCACTACAATGATTTGGATACTTTTTCAGCACTTTGTCAGAAACACAACACATGCTCTGAATAACATCATTAGTAATACAGCAGATAAGCCCTATATGCTTATTAAGTAACCAGGGTTAGGATAAAAGCCAAACCAGAATATCAATTTGCAGACCGTGTTTGTGGGTATTGCCCCTCGTCAGTGCAGAGTATGAGATCTGAATTTCACTAACAAGGGGTAAAACCCCCAAACTATGTCTGCAAATTGAAATTCATGTTTGTCTTTCATCCTAAGTTATTTGGCAAGGTTCATTAAGGCACCACTCTAGTGTTTTTCATTGCACCGATGGAGTGACACTTTAAATCTAAGTCTTTTGACCCATGTCATATACTCACCATCCAGCAGCTTAATATTTTTCAGCATTTTTCCAACACTCTGGACATTCTCCTGTGATTTATAACCTTTTGGCAGCCCCAGTGTTTGCAGGAGCACATCGGAGGTTGCAACTTAATACAAGTCTATGACGGCCTCGTTCTAGCATCATTCTGACTGTCATGTCTCCACCGGAGTCGACTTCTGCTTCGATCACCAGACGATGACGCGTCACCACTGTGGGCGGCGCTGGGGATGGGGGAGCAGTCAGTGGCTCTGCTGGGCGCAGGCTCCGCTCATCTATTAAGCTGGATTTCACCAGGACCTGCAGTACCACTGATTGACTGTGGTGGTGTGTGCCTTCCGACTGGAGTAGCTACCTTTCGGCTGGGGAAGGCACCACACCCCTCTTATGCTTTCTACCTTCTGCTGGCACGTGCCAGATATAGTCCTGTAATTCCCTGCTAGACTCTGGTTCCTTGCTGTTTGTTTGGATTTTCGTGTATTGACCTTAGCTTGACCACCTGACCACTCTTCTGCCTGCCATTTCGGTACTTCGCTGCTAGCTCTGGTTTTGACCCTTAGCTTGATATCTGACCACTCTCCCCCCTGACGAATTTTGTCCCTGTTCTACCTTCTGGATTTGACCCTGCCTGGTTACTGCTCTTCTCAGGACCGTTTGGGCCCTATGGTAATTCAAAATTCCTGTATAGGGGTTAAAGGGTTTTGGGGTACGGATTCCTGCTTTGTGGGCGGTTGCCTCTCTCCACCTGTTTCACCGATCCTGAGCCTGTGGCTCCAGGCAGGCGTCACACTGATCTTGTTTTGGCGCTCATAGACTTGCATTGAGCGCAGAAGATTGCACCGCAGGACCAGAGTGACATTTTAAAAAAGGTGAAGCTCCCAGAAGGCGAGTATATGACAGGGGGCACGGGACTTCAACTTAAAGCTCCACTCCAGGTCTGAAAAAAAAAGCTGGTGTCTTGCTTTAAAGGGTCGATATTGAGTTTTTGGCTTGCTTGTTTTAATAGGTGGCACTAAGGTCCAAGTCCTCTTGCTCTCTGAATAGGCAACTTGCATATTTAATTTCCTAGAGGAGCATTCAAAGCATTTAAGTCTCCTCATCCACAAGGAGAAATGTTACTCCTCTTAGATCCTCTTCTTACAGATAGTAACTATCACGCCCTCAGCACTCACAGCCCGGGAGCACCAGAAATATCAAAAAACTAACCCGCACATCCAACAAATGTGAACAGGTGCTAACTGAAAAAACATAGTAACTATAAATGCAAACAGTCGCACACTGAAAAAAGCCAAAAATGTACAAGGGAAAATATGGCACTGCATTACTGCAAAAGAGAGTTATTTAGTTTATGTATTGGCCAATGCATGTAAGCCCGGACACCAACGGCAAGGTATATCTCTGTAATCCGGGAACCCAACATAAATGCCACTATCTAGGTTAAAAACATCCATATCTGGGAAAAATGCCACTATTTGGACTGCAAACCTCTATGTATGGGCAGCTAGGCTCCTGCTACAATGGTTATGAACAGCCAGGTCTTAGGACGGAGTGCCCAGTCAGAAAGAGACTCACTAGAAATATCAAAAAACTGACCCGCACATCCAACAAATGTGAACAGGTGCTAACTGAAAAAACATAACTTGCCGTTTGGTGTCTGGGCTTACATGCATTGGCCAATACATAAACTAAATATCTCTCTTTTGCAGTAATGCAGTGCCATATTTTCCCTTGTACATTTTTGGCTTTTTCAGTGTGCGACTGTATGCATTTATAGCCCGGGAGCACCGACTTCACCCTCTGCTCATCGTTCTGGCCCCTCTACCTCCTTCCCAATCCTGCAGTCCCCAGGTCTCTTCCGTACTCCCTTCATCATCCCTGCAGTCCCCCACGTTGAAGCACCGACGTCCTGTCCCAGCCTTCTCCTCTGTGCTTTCTGCTCTGGTGTCTGGGGCCCGGGGCTCACGCATGCGCATTACGGTGCAGGTGTGCACTCTCCCTTTCTCTTAAAGGACCAGCCCCACTCGACCCGGATATGATCTTTGCAGGTACTGGGTACATAAGGCATTTTCTCTGATTTGGAGGTGCCTATTCAACATGTTCCTGTAGACTTTTCTGCCCACACTAGTTGTCTGGTTCCCTGTGCTACTCCGCACTCCGTACTTGTGCTCAAGTCTGAGTGTATCAGTCAACCCCCACTTCTGCAAACACCTCCCGTCAGCCTGCTACTACCTGCACCAGTCAGTCCCGGACCACATCTGACTCTGCTACATCTGTCCCGGTTCCAGGTCTACGTCCTGTGGCGTCAGCTGCTGAGGTATCGGGATTTCCCGGGGCTGCTTCTGAGTGAAGACTCGGTAGCCGCTCCGGTCCACTCCTCCAGGTCAGTGAACGGTACCTTGGTCCAGTGGACCCACCTCCACCTTGTCCAGTAACCGTATGTGAAAAATTGAACAAGCCATGGATCCTGCTGGCTTCCAAGCTTCTCAAATGGCTGGTGTACAGTAAGAGCTGGTCCACCAGCATGTTGGCCTTCATGACATCTATGGATACAATCACTCCACCTCCAGTCCATTGCACATCTCCATAGTCGGTAGCCACTCCCACCTCAGCCTCTAAACTCCATCTTGCACCCCCTCCTCAGTATGATGTTGATCCCAAATTTTGCAGAGGTTTCCTTAATCAGTGCTCGCTACACTTCAGGCTGCTTCCCCACCTGTTCATCTCTGATCAGGCTAAGGTGGCCTTCCTCAGGGAGAAGCATTAGCTTGGATTAATCCGCTATGGGAGAGAGATGATCCGATTACCACCAACATCCAGGTATTCCTAGAGACCTTCTGCAAGGTGTTTGATGAGGCGGGAGGTTCTTCCCCTGCAGAATCATCATTCTTTAGACTGTGCCAGAGTTTTCTTTCTGTCAGTTAGTACACCATCTGCTTCCGTATGCTCACCTCTGAGTTGGGGTGGAATAATGAGGCCTTGGTCACAGCCTTCTGGGAGGGCCAGGAGATTCCAGGAATGGTCCAGAGAGGTGGCTCATGAGGGGAGACCGACATGTCTTGCCCCTACTTCCAGAGACCTTTCGTTCCTCAGCCAGCTCCATCTGGATCCACCCCTGAACCTATGCAGGTGGATCGAATGGGGATGGCAGTACAACACCGCAAGGATCGCCTGGCTAAAAGGCTGTATTTCTACTGTGGTAGCGCCACGCATCACATCAGTTCCGGTCCTGAGAAGCCTGAAAACTTCAAAGCCTAGGGTTGGTTCAAGAGGCCATTCTAGGCAAAGATAACACCTCTACGCCTCTGACAATAATCGCTCAAGTGTCAGTAAAGGAGGCCCAGTTCACAGAGGTAGCATATCTGGACTTTGGATCGGCTGGGAGCTTCATGCAGCAGACCGTGATGAATCTTCACTAGAGATGAACAAATCGAACAAGGGGTACATTCGCTGAACCTTTATTAAACCAAATCCGAACCATTATCGAACATTTCTGAACCTCATTTAATTCAATGGGAGGCCAAACGTAAGGCACAGAAAACACCTTTAGGAAGGTTGAAAAGCTTCCAAAACAGCAAAAATATGTTTTACAGTGCAGCACTACAGTTTTAACATAGTCTTTAGCTTCCCAGACGATTGACAGAAGAAATATAGAGGTGGTCGAAAGACAGGTGTAGGGCTGGTGCTCCCATAGCCCTGCCAGTACAGACAAGACACAACTTGGAGACCTATGTAGCAGTCTCAACATAAAAAACATTTCAGGCAGACAGCAGGACAGTGGCATCAATTGCTCCCCCTCCCCCATTTCCCCACAGTGTCTTTGCACAGCAGGAAAGCATTTCCATTTTAAAAAGTGAGCACACAGCGACTGTGTGCAGGTTCGCCCATCTCTGCTCATGAAGTCTTCTGTTTATGGTGGACGTAGATACTGAAACACCAAATTACTTCAAAGAGCTTTTGAGATAATTGTCTAATTACTGTAATTCCTAAACCTTCCTCCAAATAGAATATGAATCTCCTCAAAGTAAAGCTGAGTCGGCCCTTTAAGCTCAGATTAATTATAGAACTGAATCTGGAATATGATTCTTCAATTACTAAAAAGCCAAAAATTGTGAAACTGTCCAAATATTTCTGCACCTAACGGTATATCCACCCAGACAGTGGTATCCGAAGCCCCTTCTCTGTGATGATGACGGTCACGTGTGGGTGCGGTGCTTGGCATGTCTGCCATCTTCATGGGTGACTGGTGACCTGTGGGACGCGTATGCTAAGTGCTCACAGCCAGGCTCAGGAGACGGGCACATGGTGACACACGGGCCGGGCACATGGTGACACACGGGCACATGGTGACACACGGGCACATGGTGACACACGGGCACATGGTGATGTGAAGCCCCACAGGTGTTGTGTCGGTGCATTACCTTCAGGGACTCCACGTGGATGGAACAGTCTGGTCACAGGTAGGGAACCTTCTTTTAGGATTTTCGTGATGCCACTCTCGGTATTGCGGTCAGTGGGGACCGCCACTGCAGGTTAAGGGGTGCCTGGGGCTGATGGTGGGTGCAGTCAGTTGTAGTGGCCTCCCGAGAGTGAGGCAAGCCCCAGGGCCCTGTGTGTGTGGAACCAAAAGGCGCAGAATGACTCAAACACAGAAGCAGAATGTCTTTCAGGGGTTTTACTCACATTAGGTGGCAGGGTGAGTAATCCGGGCGTAGCTGGGATGAACCAGGCTGGAACCAGGTATCCTTCCGGCTGGCTGATGAGGGTGACTACAAACTCGCCTTCCTTAGCCCCTTGTGTTTTTGTGGTGACCCCGACTTGAAGTCCCTACGGGGGTCACCCAGGGAAGTTGCTGCTGCCTGTTCTCCCCTCGTTTTGCTACGTGGCTGCGGACTCTGTGGTGTTGTCTTGGAGGTATGAAGTGTGAATCTATCTCTGCACTGGGACCTGTTACCCCTGTGGGCCTGGTACCTCCCTGGCAGTCCCCTTACTCTGCCACCCCTTTGCTCTCTTTAGCCTTGGGTGGATTTCGGGTTTCACTACCAGGTGATCGATCTGCCCCGTCGGTACTCACTGTGCGGATGCTGTTAGACTGCAGCAGCTCCAGGACCTGCTCCTCACGTCTGCTCTCCCTGAGCTGCACACTAAACTGGCTCACTGCTCGTCCTCTCCTGTGCCTGCCTACGCCACCTAGCAACCAGGCTCTCCACCACACCCCCTGAGTGGACATGGAGGCCACGCCCCCTTCTGGATTCCCCAGGGGTCCTCCCAAAGGTAGATGTGTGAGACCTGATTACTCTGCGCCTGTGTAGTCACACCTCGGTCAGCCTTCTGGATTACCTGTATTGTACTGCCCCCAGCATGGGTGCAGTACTCAGTGGTGCCTGACCAGGTCAGGGGCGCCACAGGGACACACGGGCACCACCCGGCTGCAAACTGCCACTTTGTAATAATTATAACTCAGGAATCTTTTTGCGTGGAGCAAAGACACAACTGAACCCAGTTTATAGGTGATAAAGTTTGTATTGTAACACACGGTGATAACAAGCTAAAAGCAGAAGAAAACAAACAAGTCCATAAACAGTGAAAATATCAAATGAAGCCTTTAAGGAAAGTCTCTTGAAAACCTCACATGATAATGGGATTTAGCAGTGCAGTCTTTGAAGCTCTGCAAAGCCCCTTTCACACATGCGTTTTTTGCCATCAGTCACAATCCGTTGAAATGTGAAAAAAACGGATCGAGTGCTGGAACCGTTTATTTCTAATTGACTTGTATTAGAGATGGATTGCGACGGATCTGCCAACAAATGTGATGGAGACAATGTCCATAGTAACGTTTTTTGTGTGTGTCGAAAAAACTGACCACTATGAATCGATTCGTCACCATCCGTCGTTTGTTGTAATGGAAGCCTATGGGCCCAGGAACCGTCGTCAGATTCCGTGTTTTATAACTGAGCATGCCCAGAAATGTTGTAAAATTATTGCTGGTCAGAAAAAATGGTACGACTTGATCCGTCTTTTTACAGGATCTGTCGTATCAGTTTTACCACAATCTACAACGCATCCGTCACATAAGGCTAGGTTCACACTTCAGTTGTTTTGCATCAGTCACAATCCGTCGCCTTGAGGAATTACGGTATCCTGCAAAATATTTTGCAGGAATCCTGTTTTTCCCCATAGGGTTCTATTAGTGACAAATTGCGACTGATGATGCTGCGTTGCATCCGCTGCGTCGCGGTCAGTCGTTTTTTAACTGACCGCCGGGCGGGAGCAACGCAGCATGTAACGTTTTCTGAGCAGCGCGATCCGTAGGATTTCGCTGCGCATGCGCTCTCTGGCTCCCTGCCCCCGTAACCAGGATAAACATCGGGTAACCAAGCAATGCGCTTTGGTTAGTTACCCGATATTTACAGTGGTTACGGGTGCAGGGAGCCAGCGCTAAGCTGGTATCCAAGATAAATATCGGGTAACCAAGCAAAAAGTGCTTTGCTTTTAGTTACCCGATATTTACCCTGGATACAGTGTGCAAGGAGGCCGACACTTCACCACTCGGCTCCGGCCCCTCGCGCTCTGCCCCCTCCCGCACTCCGCATGTACACACGCATGTAGACACACACACACTCACCTGTCCCCAGTCATGCAGACTGCAGCACTGATGTCGTCAGCTCCGCCCCCTGAACTCCGCCCCCCGAACTCCGCCCCCCGAACTCCGCCTCCCGCACACAACGGAGTCCGACAAAGAAATTCTTTTCTTTGTCACCGTTGTCATCCGTTGTACAACGCATCAGTCAAATGCGTCAAGCAACGCATGTGACTGATGCAAAACAACAGAAGTGTGAACTTAGCCTTAGTTACAACATGGATTGTGACTGATGCAAAAAAATTGATGTGTGAAAGAGGCCTAAGGAAGTCTCTGAACGTCCGAAGCGAGATGCAGAGCAGAATGCAATGTTTAGAAACCAAATGCAGAGCAGTTTCTAGTGTCCAGAACAGTCCCGTGCTCTGCTACGGCATCAATTCAATGGTGGAAGCAACAGAGCCAGCTTACGTGTCAGCAAGGCAGGTCTGGCAAGAGCCGCAGCAGGGGCATCAGCAGCTGGAGGCAGCAGGGGCATCAGCAGCTGGAGGCAGCAGGGGCATCAGCAGCTGGAGGCAGCAGGGGCATCAGCAGCTGGAGGCAGCAGGGGCATCAGCAGCTGGAGGCAGCAGGGGCATCAGCAGCTGGAGGCAGCAGGGGCATCAGCAGCTGGAGGCAGCAGGGGCATCAGCAGCTGGAGGCAGCAGGGGCATCAGCAGCTGGAGGCAGCAGGGGCATCAGCAGCTGGAGGCAGCAGGGGCATCAGCAGCTGGAGGCAGCAGGGAAGCAGAAAATGGCAGAACCTCTGAAGAGCAGCAACAGGAGCTTCACACAGGATTTGCTGGAGTAACATGAGCTGCCACTAGGAGGAGGAAACCCGGCAGAATCCTCAAGCAGAGGACTGGAGGCTGGACTGGGGTTATAAAGGCCAGAGGACACAGAACACATGGAGCAGAATGAAGCAGGGGGCGCCATTTTGGAAAAGGCAAAAAAAACTCAAAAAGGATAAACAGAAAAACCAGAATCCTGACACATTTATCCTACAGATCAGGGCTCAGGTGACCCTAGGAATGACAGCATACCCCCCTCGATAAATGTGTGTCACAGCTGGCACATGGCCCCGCTCTGCATATCCTGGCATGTGGAGGCTGCCTGAGAAATCCCACAGCAATTCTCACTGCCGGCACCAATCAGTGAGTGTGCAGGTGTAAGGCCGGGGGAAGGGCAGGGTGGGGAGGGCACTGCCGGTGACACCTATCAGTGAGTGTGCAGGTATAAGGCTGGGGGAAGGGCAGGGTGGGGAGGACACTACCGGTGACACCTATCAGTGAGTGTGCAGGTGTAAGGCCGGGGGAAGGGCAGGGTGGGGAGGGCACTGCCGGTGACACCTATCAGTGAGTGTGCAGGTATAAGGCTGGGGGAAGGGCAGGGTGGGGAGGACACTACCGGTGACACCTATCAGTGAGTGTGCAGGTATAAGGCTGGGGGAAGGGCAGGGTGGGGAGGACACTACCGGTGACACCTATCAGTGAGTGTGCAGGTATAAGGCTGGGGGAAGGGCAGGGTGGGGAGGGCACTGCTGGTGACACCTATTAGTGAGTGTGCAGGTGTAAGGCTGGGGTAGGGCAGGGTGGGGAGGGCACTGCCGGTGTCACCTATCAGTGAGTGTGCAGGTATAAGGCTGGGGGAAGGGCAGGGTGGGGAGGGCATGCCGGTGTCACCTATCAGTGAGTGTGCAGGTATAAGGCTGCGGGAAGGGCAGGGTGGGGAGGGCACTGCCGGTGTCACCTATCAGTGAGTGTGCAGGTATAAGGCTGCGGGAAGGGCAGGGTGGGGAGGGCACTGCCGGTGTCACCTATCAGTGAGTGTGCAGGTATAAGGTCGGGGGAAGGGCAGGGTGGGGATGGGATGTTGGTGTCATCTATGCCCAGTGAAGAGCACAGAGGCTACTATTCGTACATCAATCGCAGGCAGTTGACTGTTCCCAAGAACGTGTCTTTGGTTAAGCATCAGCCACTGCTCAAATGGCTCTCATGTGTTGCCATCTGCTGCAGACCATCACTCAGCCCCGACACGTGGCACCAGTCACACGACACCGGGATATTTCAGGTTGTTTATCAGTTGCAGAAGCATTACCCAAGAAGAGTGCACAGCTCTGACATCATATAACGAGGGGCTCAGCACACACCCCACCCAGAGGGGCTCAGCACACACCCCACCCAGAGGGGCTCAGCACACACCCCACCCAGAGGGGCTCAGCACACACCACACCCCGAGTGGCTCAGCACACAACACACCCCGAGGGGCTCAGCACACACCACACCCTGAGGGGCTCAGCACACACCACACCCCAAGTGGCTCAGCAGACACCACACCCCGGGAACTCAGCACACACCACACCCCGGGAACTCAGCACACACCACACCCCGGGGGGCTCAGCGCACACCACACCCTTGGGGGCTCAGCACACACCCAACCCTGAGGGGATCAGCACACACCACACCCTGAGGGGCTCAGCACACACCACACCCCAAGTGGCTCAGCACACACCAAACCCAGGGGGCTCAGCACACACCACACCCCAAGTGGCTCAGCACACACCACACCCCGGGAGCTCAGCACACACCACACCCCAAGTGGCTCAGCACACACCACACCCAGGGGGCTCAGCACACATCACACCCCGGGGGGGCTCAGCACACACCACACCCCAAGTGGCTCAGCACACACCACACCCAGGGGGCTCAGCACACACCACACCCCAGGAGCTCAGCACACACCACACCCCAAGTGGCTCAGCACACACCACACCCCGGGAGCTCAGCACACACCACACCCCAAGTGGCTCAGCACACACCACACCCCGGGAGCTCAGCACACACCACACCCCACGTGGCTCAGCACACACCACACCCCGGGGGGCTCAGCACACACCACACCCCGGGGGGCTCAGCACACACCACACCCCGGGAGCTCAGCACACACCACACCCCAAGTGGCTCAGCACACACCACACCCCGGGAGCTCAGCACACACCACACCCCGGGAGCTCAGCACACACCACACCCCAAGTGGCTCAGCATACACCACACCTCGGGGAACTCAGCACATACCACACCCCGGGGGCTCAGCACACACCACACCCTGGGGGGCTCAGCACACATTACAAGCCGGGGGGCTCAGCACATAGTTCTGCTCTCTCACCACAACCCGGGGAGCTCAGCTCACACTAAAACCTGGGGGGGGCTCAGCACACAGCTCTGCCCCCACACCACACCCTGGGGGAGCTCAGCCCACACCACACCCTGGGGGAGCTCAGCACACACTACAACCCAGGGGGCTCAGCCCACCCTACACCTTGGGGGGTTCAGCACATAGCTCTACCCTCACGCCACATCCCCGGTGATCAGCATGTAATAACCTGCAGGTAACGGGATACGCAAGGACTGCACGGAACCACGGGGGTTAATCAATGCAAATTTAATAACATATTGCACAACACAGGTGGAGGAAAAATGCGGGAAAGGAGCACAGCAGTAGAGATAATGCAATATACATACAACTACTTTGAATAGCTTGTCAAGGATAGGAAGCCTCAGATTGTACTCCCAAAAGCAAAACACAGAAATCCTTATTAAACAAAAAAACGCAGAGTCCTTGTTACCTTACTCGTATAACACTGTGCAGAGTCTTTTCCTATCTGTCCCTAACTAAAAGTAGTGTGCACACTTAACTGCAGGTTTCAGCGTGGGGTACCTCGTCACCGTTGGGGCCCGTATTCCGCCGGCAGACACCTCTAAAGTTCAGTCTTTGTCCCGGATCTGTAATTTGCCCGTGCTGTCTGGCTCCTCGCTCCACATCCAGCCTTTCTTGGATCTGTGTCTTGGGGAGATGTCACGCAACACTCAGGTACTTGGACCTTGTTCAGCAGGGCAGAATGCGGCCTTGCCTTCTTCCGCACGTCCAGACACACACTTCTCTGCAGAAAAACAGCTACCAAACAAAACTAGCTCCTCTGCACATCCTGTTCAGGACTGTAAAAAGTAAATCAAGTAGCAGGGGTTTGTGCCTGCTGTTCTTTGTTTTGACAGTAGGTGGCAGCATAACAAGGAAACGTCCACAGTCTTCTAACCTATATATGTAAATGTTAACAGATCTTACATTCCTCCCCCCTCTTTAACCTCGGCCGTCCCGGCCGATACTCTCCTGAGGCGCTCTGCACAGGGGCACACGGTGGCAACTCCTGCCCTGCTTCACAACCTGGTGCTTGGGAGCCAATGTCTTAAAACAGGATCCAGTGACAGAACACACAAATTGATCTGCCAAGTACCGATCAGGGGGAATACCAGCGTTAGCCCGCTCAGTCCGGCGTGGTACTACGGCTAAGTCACCAGACGTCGGCGCCGTATCAGGGAGTACAGTATTCTCGTCCCCATCGCTGGCGATTGGTGACTCTTGCTCTGCAGGGGTGGCACCTGTGTCTTGAATGGATGGGGGTGTGGATCTCTCCCAGTCTGCTGGGTTGGTCGGGGCCCGCCACCATTCTTCATCATCAGAGCCCTCTTCGACGGTAACAGGAACGGGCACGGGCACCGTCTCCAAGGTACTTTGTCTGGTCCTGTCTTCTGAATAGCAGGGCCTCAGCATATTACGATGCAGGATGAGGGTGTCGCCTCTTCGCTCGCCTCTCACTTCGTATACTGATCCGTGGGGAGAGATTCTTCTGATCACAATGTACGGCTCCGTTTTCCAGCGCTCACTCAACTTGTGTCTCGGGTGTTTCTCTGCAACTAGTACTCGGTCTCCTGGCACGAACGGGGCTTCACACACAGGTTTCCGCTGCGGGTGTGTCTTTTCTTGCAGCCGCTTGGTGACAATTCGATGGATAGTCTCCAGCCGTCGACGGTGACAGTCAACCCAGGAACCTACGCTCTGACCTTCGCTGATCTCGGGGGGAGCCAGGTTGAGCTCTTCAATGCCTCTTCCGGCTCTTCCAAACAGTAGTACGTATGGGGTGTACCCAGTGGTGGAGTGGACACGATTATTGTACGCCCACACGAGTTCTGCGAGATAGCCGGGCCAGTGATTCTTACGATCATCCTCCAACGTGCGTAGCATTTGTAGGAGGGTCCGGTTAAATCTCTCGCAGGCTCCGTTGCCCTGCGGATGATAAGGCGTAGTCCTTGACTTCTGCATTCCGTAAATCCTTTGCAGCTCTCTCATGACACTGCCCTGAAAGCAAGCCCCTTGGTTGGAATGTATTCTTTTGGGGCAGCCGTACACCCGGATAAAGTCATCACTGATGGCTCGAGCAGCTGATTCAGCTGTCTGATCTCTGGTGGGCGTCACCACCGCAAATTTGGAGAAGTGATCTGTCATCATAAGGCAGAACTGATAGCCCCGGTGGGAGTGGCCAATCTTCAGATAATCGATCATGAGTATACATGAGATTACACCCATCCTCAAAAAGCCCTCCCTTGACCCATCCTCTGTGTCAAACTATCGCCCCATATCCCTTCTCCCCTATGCCTCAAAACTACTGGAACAGCATGTCCATCTTGAATTGTCCTCATACCTCTCCTCCTGCTCCCTCTTTGACCGGCTTCAATCTGGCTTCCGACCACATCATTCTACCGAAACTGCCCTAACCAAAGTCACCAATGATCTACTAACCGCCAAAGCCAAGCGACACTACTCTATCCTCTTCCTCCTGGACCTGTCCTCTGCCTTCGACACAGTAGACCATTCCCTCCTACTACAGATTCTCTCATCTCTGGGCATCACAGACTTGGCCCTATCTTGGATCTCCTCATACCTAACCGACCGAACTTTCAGCGTCTCCCATTCTCACACCACTTCCTCAGCTCGCCCCCTATCTGTCGGTGTCCCTCAAGGCTCAGTTCTTGGACCCCTGCTGTTCTCCATCTATACCTTCGGCTTGGGACAGCTCATAGAGTCCCACGGCTTCCAGTATCATCTCTATGCCGATGACACACAGATCTACCTCTCTGGACCTGACATTACCTCTCTACTAACCAAAATACCACAATGTTTGTCTGCTATTTCATCCTTCTTCTCTGCACGATTCCTAAAACTTAACATGGACAAAACAGAGTTTATTGTCTTTCCTCCTCCTCACTCACCTCCTCCAACAAGCCTTTCCATCAAATTTGATGGTTGCTCACTCACCCCAGTCTCACAAGCTCGTTGCCTTGGAGTAACCCTCGACTCTGCTCTATCCTTCAAGCCACACATCCAAGCCCTCTTCAACTCATGCCGATTACAACTCAAAAATATCTCCCGGATCCGTGCTTTTCTTAACCAAGAATCTTCAAAAACATTAGTGCATGCCCTCATCATCTCCCGCCTCGACTACTGCAACCTCCTGCTCTCTGGCCTCCCTTCCAACACTCTTGCACCCCTCCAATCTATCCTAAACTCTGCAGCCCGCTTAATCCACCTCTCCCCTCGCTACTCCCCAGCCTCGCCACTCTGCCAATCCCTTCACTGGCTTCCCATCGCCCAACGACTCCAGTTCAAAACATTAACCATGACATACAAAGCCATGCACAACCTGTCTCCTCCCTACATCTGTGACCTAGTCTCCCAGTACCTACCTGCACGCAACCTTAGATCCTCACAAGATCTCCTTCTCTGCTCCTCTCTTATTTCCTCTTCCCACAATCGTGTACAAGATTTCTCCCGTGCATCCCCCATACTCTGGAACGCTCTACCTCAGCACATCAGACTCTCCACTACCGTGGAAAGCTTCAAGAGGAACCTCAAGACCCACCTCTTCCAACAAGCCTACAACCTACAATAGCCCTCAGCCCAGTAGACCACTGCGCAACCAGCTCTGTCCTCACCTATTGTACCATCACCCATTCCCTGTAGACTGTGAGCCCTCGCGGGCAGGGTCCTCTCTCCTCCTATACCAGTCTGTCTTGTACTGTTAATGATTGTTGTACGTATACCCTCTTTCACTTGTAAAGCGCCATGGAATAAATGGCGCTATAATAATAAATAATAATAATAATAATAATGAGTACTTCCAACGGCTCTTTGGTTACAATAGTCTGTACTGGTGCTTGCTGTGGGGGAGCCTTACTTAACTCGCAGGAACGGCACAGTTTACAGGCCTTCTCTACTGCCCGAAGCATCTGAGGACAGTATACTATTCTTTGCAACCACTGGTAAGTCTTGTCCGGTCCGAAATGGGCTCCCTTCTCATGCGCCTCTCGGGCCAGTGGTACTGCCATCTTCTGGGGTATCACTACTTGCCACCGTACTTCCAACTCTGTAGCTAGGTGCACCTTCCGATACAGCATCCCTTCTTGCACCGACAGCTTATCCCACTGGCTGAGAATCTGGAGGGCCACGTGCGACAGCGTGGCCCGTATTTCCTTTCTAGGCTTGCTCTGCTGGATCACCCACTCTTTCACTTGAAGCAGTTCTGGGTCAGATGACTGGATTTTCACCCATTCCTCTCTGGTTTGGCCAAGGAGGCGTGATGTCGTGCCCGATGTAATTTCCAGCATACGAGCCTCCACCACTTGAGCGGTGAATTTACTGAAGTCCGGAATTTCGTCTTCCTCCAACTGTTCATCTCTCTCCCCCACTGGGGCTTCGGTGGTAACACGAGAAAGGGCATCCGCATTCTGATTTTCATGCTTAGAGCGGTACTGCACATGATAATTGTATCTGGAGAGTCGTGCCAGCCACCTCTGTTCCATTGCTCCTAGTTTGGCGGTGGAGATGTGAGCCAGGGGATTATTATCCGTATAGACTTCAATTTGGGCTCCCGTGAGATATTCCGAGAACCTTTCGGTTATTGCCCATACTAGTGCCAGTAACACCAGTTGAAAGGAACTGTAATTCTCGGGATTGCGCTCGGCTTCTCGCAACGTCCGACTTCCATATGCAATCACCCGTTCAGTACCATTCTGTACCTGGGCCAGTACTGCACCCAGGCCGTAGAGGCTCGCGTCTGTATACAACCGAAAAGGGAGGTTATAGTCTGCATAGGCAAGCACAGGGGTGCTAACCAAGGCCTCTTTCAATCGGTGTAAGGCTTCTGCTTGTCTTGGTCCCCAGCAAATTTTCTGTGCTTTTGGTCCTTTCGCAGTCCCTCGGAGCAATTCGTGCAAAGGTTCTGCCTCCTTCGCGAAATCTTTGATAAAGCGACGGTAATATCCGGCTAGCCCCAGGAAAGCTCGAACCTCTCGCACTGTGCTGGGTGTGGGCCATTGTAGCACTGCTCTCACTTTCCCATCGGAGGGCTGTACGCCGGCTTCTGACACCTTGTGTCCGAGATATTCAATCTCTTCCTGAAAGATCCGGCATTTTTTTGGTTTTAGTTTAAGCCCATGGGCCCGTAACCGCTAAAACACTTGGCCCAGGTTTTCTAGATGTTTCTCAAAGGTTGCAGAATACACTACTATGTCGTCCAGGTAAATCAATGTGGCCTCGAAGTTCATGTCTCCAAGGCAACTTTCCATGAGGCGCTGAAAAGTTCCTGGGGCATTATTTAGTCCAAACGGCATGCGATTGAACTCGAAGAGTCCCATGGGTACAATAAATGCGGTCTTGGCCTTGTCTTCCTCTGCCACAGGGACCTGCCAATATCCGCTGGCCAGATCGAGGGAGGAGAAGTAACGTGCCTTTCCCAACGCCGACAGGGACTCCTCTATCCGGGGCAGAGGGTAGGAATCACGAACCGTGCATCCATTAAGCTTGCGGTAGTCAACACAGAAGCGGGTAGACCCATCCTTTTTCTTGACCAGCACGATTGGGGCAGCCCATGGACTCTGACTTTCTCTTACCACCCCGCTCTTCAGCATCTGCGCCAAAAGCTCTTTTACCTCTTGGTAGTACTTTGGGGGTATTTGTCTGTACCTTTCCCTGATCGGTGGGGCATCTCCTGTGGGTATTTCGTGCTGAATCTTGTCAGTACAGCCGAAATCTTCTGCGTGACGGGAGAACGTGGCTTGATTCTCCCAAATAAAGTCCTCTATGGCTTGGGCTTGCTCCGAAGCGAAGGGGCTCAGGTCCACTCCCATCTGCCCTAAGATGACGCAACTGTTCCATTGATCAGTGGGTTTCTCTTTTCTTTCCATAGAAACAGCCCAAGTCCAGGCTTCCCCTGCCATGGGCTGCAATTCAATCGATTCTGCGGCCGCCACCTCTTCAGGCGCCAGGTAGACATGGGCCAGAACAACTCCCAAGGTCAAGGTGTAGGCCTGTTCACCGGTGTTCACGCAACGGAAAGGGACCCTTCCATTTCTTACTGTTGCTAAAGTGCGAGCCACCAACGGTTCGTCTCCGTTCTCTTCACCACGGTAAGGCTCCACCAACACCTCCATCCCCTCGAGTGTACGGTGGGCCCCGACTGGCAAGGTGAGGACTGTCTCACGATTTGGAGGTAGAGTAAATGTTGTCTGTCTTGGGACTCGAACCCTCCCCACCGGGTAGTGGCTCCCACCATTCTTCCACAGTCCTCGGGCACGGATAAGGTGTTGGAAGACCTTTTGGGCGGGCCTGTTAGCAACTGTTGTCTTCCAGTAATCACAGCCCCCCTTGTTGAAGAGCAACTGGTCTAATTCTTTCAGGACGTTCATGCCAACGATAGCTGGCACCTCTCTGTCGTACCGGCCCTTCGTTAACACAATCCCTTTTTTGCCTAAGTTCTGGCCACAGGCACGTATGTCCATCCACACGACCCCTACAACCGGAATGGGAAGATTGTTTGCAGCCCTCAGTTTGATATGTGCCCCTTTGTCAATGGATACAGTTTGTCCAAAATGTTGGTAGAAGAACTGTTCTGGCATGGTGGTCACTTGGGACCCAGTATCCATCAGGCATCTTACTTCTTTCCCTTCAAATTCGGCCGTGATCGTCGGCGTGCAGGCTGCTATATCTTCAGGGCGTTGGTTTTTTCTAAGCTCAGTTGGTCTCCCCGCCATGTGCCCATCCATGGAGGGAGGCACTAGTTTAACGGCGGTCTTTCTTGAGACGTCTTCCTCTCCGGACAGTGTCGGAATAAATGGTTCCGATTTCCACAGTTCCAACACTGGTAGTCTCCAGCGGGTCTTGATCATCTCTGCTCGATCTGTCCCCTCTCTTCTTGATAGGTATGCGTGCGGGTATTTGGCCGCGGTGCTGTAGTTCCTACTTCTGACGCCGGGGCTTGCATATTCTTCAGCAACTCTTGTAGAGCAGTAACAGTCTCTTGTAACTGATCCACTTTAGCCTCAAGTTGGCTCGGTTCTCGGTTTTTCTCACCCGGGACTACCTTATGCATACAAACTTCACCCCAGGCGTTCTGCGGGTCGCAATTTTCAGTTTGTGCGCGGGAGACTGCTTCTTCCAATATCTGCTGGAAAGTTAGTTTTTTTTTCTACCCTGAGCCGTTCACGGAGGGCACCTTTGATCTTGGGGTTATGTAACCCACGGAGGAATTGATCTCGTAGGGTACGGTCAGCATAACCGGGGGTTTGTGCTAGCTCTGGCTCTGCTGTAAGCATTTGTCTCATTATTCTCTGGAGTGCATTTGCATACTGTGGCAGACCTTCTTCTTCACCCTGCAGCCTGTAGAACAGTTGCGCCTGTAAATCTCCTGCTTCTGGTTTCCCGCCATACACTCTCTCAAGAATCTTCACCACCTGCTCTAACGTCTTTCGTTCACTCTCAGGGCGCAATAAAATGGTCTCTTGAGCATGGCCTTCAAGGGCAATCAACAGTATCTCCCCTTGATTTTCTGCAGTCACTCCTGCTACTCTCAACATGCCACTCACTCTCTGCGCCCAGTCATGGAGAGGTACATTGTTGCCAGTAAATTTTGGTATATGGGTCAGCATAGCCCCCAGGGACAGCTGCCTTGCTGGTATTCCCCCATCAGGTTGTATTAGTACACCTCCATCAGCGACACCCCCATCAGCGACACCCCCCTGTCCGTCCATTGTTCCGTACCAGCCTGCGTATCCTGCCGACTACGCCAAATGTAATAACCTGCAGGTAACGGGATACGCAAGGACTGCACGGAACCACGGGGGTTAATCAATGCAAATTTAATAACATATTGCACAACACAGGTGGAGGAAAAATGCGGGAAAGGAGCACAACAGTAGAGATAATGCAATATACATACAACTACTTTGAATAGCTTGTCAAGGATAGGAAGCCTCAGATTGTACTCCCAAAAGCAAAACACAGAAATCCTTATTAAACAAAAAACCGCAGAGTCCTTGTTACCTTACTCGTATAACACAGTGCAGAGTTTTTTCCTATCTGTCCCTAACTAAAAGTAGTGTGCACACTTAACTGCAGGTTTCAGCGTAGGGTACCTCGTCACCGTTGGGGCCCGTATTCCGCCGGCAGACACCTCTAAAGTTCAGCAATGAAGAGTATGCTGGGCTCACTACTATATGCCTGGTGCTCAGGAGAAAATGTCCATGTAACAAAAGAGAATCCTATCATATCATATCCTGTCATATGAGTAAGTGTGTGCCTCTATATCGTGGAGGAATGGAGTGTACTAATAGTACGAATATGTAGTGGCGCCGTAGGTAGAGAAACTATTTCAGGGTAGATTGTCGGAGGCGCTTGGTGTGTAAAGGCAATGGGTAAAATTGCCCAATGAAGAAAAGGGACTAAAATGTCCGTAAGAGAACCCAAGGTCAAGGTGAAAGCCGCCAATCATACGGATATGCGGTTTGCCATATATACCATATAAGGACAAGTATATGTGAAATATGCCACACAGTGTGATAAGATACTGTTTCAAAGTTGGAGCTCCTTGTCAGTGAGGTGAAATGGCTAGGCTGGCAATGAAACGGTGGAGACCGGAGGAGAAAGCCAATACCCTTAAACCGCTTGTGAATCGGAGATAGGAGCCCTATCTCCGATTCACAAGCGGTTTAAGGGTATTGGCTTGTCCTTATATGGTATATATGGCAAACCGCATATCCGTATGATTGGCGGCTTTCACCTTGACCTTGGGTTCACTTACTCATATGACAAGGTGGTTCCCATAGCCGCTTTATAGAGTGACCCACACCTGATAACCGAAGCCCTCCATTTTTGGGAAGATCAATATTTCTCCGAAACGTTTTAGCCTCTAGCGTTGTTAATAGGTTCCTTTTATGATAACAACAACACGGTATCTCATGGTCCCTAATGAAGGCTTAAATTAGAGCCGAAACGTTGGACTGTCATTCATTTTCCTGTTATCATGAAAAAACTTTATTACAACTTGCTATGAGAACCTTTTGAATAAAACCACAACATACAACAAGAATTATCGACTATTTCCTTTTTTCCATACTGTGTGCCAGGATTCTCTTTTGTTACCTCTAAAGTTCAGTCTTTGTCCCGGATCTGTAATTTGCCCGTGCTGTCTGGCTCCTCGCTCCACATCCAGCCTTTCTTGGATCTGTGTCTTGGGGAGATGTCACGCAACACTCAGGTACTTGGACCTTGTTCAGCAGGGCAGAATGCGGCTTGCCTTCTTCCGCACGTCCAGACACACACTTCTCTGCATAAAAACAGCTACCAAACAAAACTAGCTCCTCTGCACATCCTGTTCAGGACTGTACCAAGTAAATCAAGTAGCAGGGGTTTGTGCCCGCTGTTCTTTGTTTTGACAGTAGGTGGCAGCATAACAAGGAAAAGTCCACAGTCTTCTAACCTATATATGTAAATGTTAACAGATCTTACAAGCACACAGCTCAGTAACCGCCGTCTCCTGTCATCTGACTTACGCCATCACATTATTCCTTACCATCTGACGTGTTATAGTAATCTGATCCACAATACAATAGGGAGTAATGGGCCAAGCAACAGTCAGGGGAGAAATAATCTGACACCTGGGGGTCCAGAATGTGCCTGCAAGCAAAAAAGAGATTATTTAGGTCCACAGCTGGAAAGGAAATTCTAACATGACCACTGTCTCCTCACAAAACATCTGGCTGAAGGACAGGGCATCTGAACTGCAGGACAAACGCCACCAGGGTGCATGGGTCTGAAGGAGACCACCTAAGAGGGAGTGGTATAGATGGAATATGGGGGTGGTATATATCACAGAGGAGTGGTATGGGTGGTACATGCTGATTGTACATATCAGAGGGGCAGTTCGAATGGAATTCAGCATGCAGCATATAACACAGAAAAGCGGTATAGATGGCAAACAGGAGGTGGTATGACAACTGAGGAGAATCTGGCCACTTGTACAAGGGTGAACTATTCTTAATTATGTCAGATGTAATATTCTTTTGTTCTGGAAAGGTCAAAGGACACGAGCCATTGTTTCATGTGAGACTGGCCGCTGCCCCTTTTTGTATGCTGATTTATCGAATGTCTGATGATTGCGAATTGCATCCACCCCCTTCTGTGTATTAGGCTGCATCATTCAAAAGACAATTATGCAGTGGGATTGAACTATGGACCAATGAGTGAACAGCCATCTCCCACCAATTGTGTAGTGCACAATGCCCTGAAATGGGAGCTGAAGGATATAAAAAGGGACCTGCTCCTGGCACCAGTGTGATTCTACAGGACCTCAGCCTAGGAACTATGGTTCTAACTGGTGGATCACAGAACTGTTCTACTGCTCAACACTTAGCCCACAAACATTTTTGGAGAACTCAGATTGGGACAATACGGTCACCTAGCCACATACCTCGCTGTGCTCGGTCAGTTTCCTAAGCTTGCTGCTGTCATGTCTCAGTGGATTCCAACCAAATGTGAGGTGCTGCTAGCTTGGTCCTGGATCTCCCCAAGTCACAGAGGGTTTTTACTCCTGGTGAACCAGCAGAAGCGTGAGATTATGTCACATGCACCATCTTGTGTTCTTGTTGGTGTGATGACTCAGTAGCTGGCCTCTTGTGAGGCACTGAACAATTCTTATTTATGCCAGACTTATTATACCTTTGTTTTGCAAGTCAAGGGACATGAGCCATTGTTTCATGTGAGGTTTTCCAGTGCCACTGGTGCCACTTTTTGTATGTTAATTTGTGGAATGCATGCTGATTGTGGATTGCATCAGCCCCCTGCGGAAGCTTGAGACTGTCAATTGTTCCATCTTGTGTCCTTACTGGGAGTGTATTGTTTGCTGTTGACTGTTGGTGACCAATAAAGTCTTACGAGAGTGTGGTACGCTGACCCTGTGTCTGAGACATTTTCTGTCCATTGGTAAGGATTACAGATGTTCAGTGGTAGGAGCCCTGGTCCGTGCAGTCTTTCTGAAAAGAGCAACCACTGACCCTCGTGTCTCCACAGTCATCAGTTATACAAGTTCTTATTACCTGTATATAATAAAGGCTTTGGGTCAAGAGTCTCTGAAATGTTCGTTAAAAACACAATGTTCATGCTCAGTATGATATTCCTTTAATCATGCCTCCCCCTCCTCCACTCTCCCTAACTTCAAACAGTATGTCGACTGTCACACAAGAGAAAATAAAACTCTGGAATTGCTGTTTGCCAATATCGAGGTGGCTTACAGCTCATCACCCCTCCCCCCCTCGGTCACTCAGATCATATTCTGGTCCGTCTGTATCCCACCTACATCCCCATTGTGAAGAGGAAACCCCCCATTAAGAAGGTGATAAGGCTGTGGTCTGAGGACTGCAGTTAGGCCCCGAGGGACTGTTTTGCATGTACAGACTGGCAGGAACTCTGCAGGCCTCATGGTGAGGACATTAATGCCCTGACCCACTGCATCACTGACTACATGACTTTCTGTGTTCCAACTAAGAAAGTACGGTGTTTCTCTAACAATGACCCCAGTGTTGAAGGCCCTGTTGAATGAGAAGAAGAGGGCTTTCAGATCAGACAATAAGGCTATGTGCCCACGCTGCGGAAAATGCGCGGATTTTGCCGCGGATTTCTCGCGGAAAAGCCGCGGATTTTCCGAAAATCTGCAGCAGCGGCACTTCCAAGCCATTTCAATGGCATTTTGGAAATGCTGTGTCCATGCTGCGGATTTTTCCGCGGCGGATTTGCCGCGGATTTTGATACGGAAAAATCTGCAGCATGTCAATTATTGTTGCGGATTTTGATCTGGATTTTGGCTATAGAATGGGGGAAAAAAAAAAATCCGCATCAAAATCCGCGGCAATTCCATGGTAAATCCGCGGTAAATCCGCGGCAAATCCGTGGCAAAAAAAAGGTGCGGATTTGCCGCGAAAGTCGCGGATTTTCATGCAGAAAAATCCGCAGCAACATTCTACCGTGGACACATAGCCTAAAGAGGAATTGAGGAGAGTACAGAAGGATCTTAAATACAAGATCCGGAGGGGTAAAGAAAACTGTAAGAGGAAGGTGGAGGAGCATCTCCATCAAAATAAAGTCCGAGAGGTCCGGAGTAATATGATCAAAATCTCTGGCCATTTCAATGACAATGGTGGTGTCATAGGGCCTATAGATCGGGGGTGGGCTAATGACTTGAATTTGTTTTTCAACAGATTCGATTCTGGCCCGTTGACAACTTCTCCCACCCCTCTGCTTCCAACTGGTCCCCACCACTTGATGCCCCCCCACTTTCCGCTCCCTGCTCTCTCCTCACCTCCACCACAAACTGAATTAAACCTACCTTCCACTCCAACTCGTCTTCACATTCATCTCACAGTTGATCAGGTGAGGAGTCAGCTTAGGAAAATAAAGATCAGGAAGTCAGCAGGACCGGATGGAATCAGCCCCAGACTGCTCAGAGATTGTGCGGACCAGCTCTGTCAGGTGGTCCTGCACATCTTTAACCTGAGCTTGAGTCTGGAGAGGGTTCCTGATCTGTGGTTCCAGTGCCAAAGATCTCACATCCTAGGGAGCCCAACCACTTTAGACCGGTGGTTCTGACTTCTCATCTGATGAAGACCATGGAGAGTCTTATCCTGTATCATCTCCATCCTGTGGTGGGCCCAGTGCTGGACCCTCTGCAATTTGCCTACCAGCCCAGTATTGGGGTGGAGGATGCTGTTATCTATCTGCAGCATCGATGCCTCTCTCACCTAGAGCAAGCAAGAAACACTGTGAGGTTCATATTTTTTTACTTCTCCAGTGCTTTCAATACCATCCAGCCTGCTCTGCTGAGAGGGAATCTGGAGGGAGCAGGAGTGGACAATCAGTTGACGGCTTGGATAATCGATTACCTCACTAACAGACCGCAGTATGTGAGGTTTCACAACTGTGTGTCTGATGTGGTGGTCTGCAGCACTGGGGCACCGCAGGGCACGGTCCTCTCACCCTTTTTGTTTAGTCTGTATACGACAGACTTTAGGTACAACTCGGACCACTGCCATTGTGGCGCCCCTGACCTGGTCAGGCACTACTGAGTACTGCACCCATGAAGGATGGAATTAGGTGTGTACGCACAGACACATAGCAACCAGGTCTCCCACACCTTGAGAGGGGACCCTTGGGCAGACCCAAGAGGGGGCTTACCTCCATATCTCAGCAAGGGGTGTAGGGGGAGGGGCTGGAAGCTAGGTTGCAGCGGATGTCAGGAAAGTAGAAGGAGAGCCAGTCTGATATATATATCTTATCTTTTTTAATTCTATTTTTACCTTTTCCTGTGTTGAGCTGCAGTAATGTGCAAATTTCCTCACTGTGGGATCAATAAAGTTTTATCTCATCTTATCTTAAATTATCCTTTGACCTCAAACATTATCCCAGAGGCAGGTGATAAAGTAATAAGATGAACTCCCTAGAGATATTGGAGCACACATGGTGCTGTGTCTGTGCCGCAATAATCAGCCCTGGGATTTCGGCTCAGAATCATCCTCCTGGGGTAGAGATGAGTATAAAAAGCTCAGGATTTACTTCTCGTCGCGATAGAATACAGATATTAGGCAAACATGTCATGTGGTGGGGTCAACTTTTCCTTGACTATCTCGAGAAGTCATAGGCATCATGTCGTAGAACTTTTTTCAAATATGTTTTCAAATTCCAAGAACGATTCATGTTTTTCTTAATAACTCATGAAGAAATCACCTGTGAGCCATGTATGACATTAAGTCTGGAAAAGTCATGTATCAGTAATTTACCAAAATTTGCTTGAGGAACATTGGATCACACATAACAGTAACCTTTGGGATGCATTCACTTTTTACATTCAGGATATAATTCAGGAGGCATCTCAGAGTTTTGACTTACGAAAAAATATGAAAAACACACAAGACAAAAATGGTAAGGGGCAAATTTCCTGTAATATTGCATCTGTTCTGAAACATGTCCTTCATTCTTCCTTCATAGTCCCTCACATTAATACAGAATTGGATAAAAAGAACATTGTGATCTCTATTATTGGTGCAGAAATAACAGTTGCATCCCAACAATGGTGCATGAGGGACCCAAGGTCAACTTTCCCCATAAAGTCACCTCCATTATAAACAGCACTGAAGCCCGGAGCAACCAAGTTCTTAAACCCATCAATACGTAAATGGTGGATTACGAACCCAAGCAATTGTCAAACTAGAGGTCATAGGACACAATATTTTCTATAGAATTAGATTATGGTTGAACCTGATAGTACAAGATACCCAGCATTGGACTGACATTCACAGGTCCTAACAGGTAATATGGAGGCCAGATCATGAGAAACATGAAGTTTCTTTATAGGAAGCTTTGTGTGCTGTCATCTGATGTTCTTCAAGGGTTTTGCTGTTTGGTCAAGTAGATCAACATTTAGGATTAGGAAGAAAAAATTATCTTTTTGAGGGCGGCCTGGATCTTGAATTGCGGTTGTGCATGTCCCCATGCCCTTGTCCCTTTCCATCCTTTGGTAGAACTTCATGGACATTTGTCTTTTTTCAACTCCACGAACAATACAACTATATGTTACTATATTGTAGCAGAGACCCTTTATATTGTCCAGACTTGACCCATCAAAGTATCTCCTGGTGGACAATTGCACCCATAAAATAAATTAGTCCATGCATCTAATAATAGATGACAATGGGAGCGGCTGATTGACATTGCAGGCTAATATTTAGTCTGTGATCTACACGTACACCCAGCTCCTTCTCTATAAGTGACTCTCTTAGTTTTATTCCACCTAAAACATATGATGCCCCCAGAATATTAGTACCCGGTTGTAAATCTTTACATTCATCCACACTGAAGTGGATGCCCAAAAAAGTCACTTCTCCAAATTAGCTTGTAACTGAAGAACAGCTTCCATAGACTGCACTACACAGCATAGCTTTATGTCATCTACAAAAACCAGATAGAAAACTATTAATTCCATGTTCTTTTTCTGTACTGAATAATAGCAGACTCCGCACTGGGGTACACACTAGTTGCTCACTCAGTGACCAGTATGCTCCTCTTAATATGGTCAGCTGCCTTTAACGCCTCATTTTGCTCCTCCAATTCGAGCATCCAGGTAGACGGCAGTCGGCATTCACCCTGGAACTCTAGTTGTGTATAGATATCGCCGACTGTATCGGTAGCGGGATAGAATAGATGGAACAGGGGCTACTAAACTGACCCTAAGTCTGGGGACTCTACGATGTCCCTTTTACCGACAGTAGACTTAAGGCGGCGTTACACGCTACGATTTATCTGATGATATGTCGTCAGGGTCACGGTTTTCGTGACGCACATCCGGCATCGTTAGCGACGTCGTTGAGTGTGACACCTACGTGCGACTCCGAACGATCGCAAATAGGTTGCAAATCGTTGATCGTTGACACGTCGTTCAGTTTCAAAATATTGTTCATCGTTTGGAACGCAGCAGACATATTGCTACGTTTCACACCCCGCCAACAACGAACAACATCCACACGACCGCCTTGGTCAAGCAATATATCGCTGAACGATTTTGCGTCGCTTGTGAGATCGTTACGTGTGAGCGCTAATAAACGACCTATGTGTGATCTCGGCAAATCGTAACAACGATCTGGGCGTGTCACATCGCTAATGAGAACGTCAGATAAATCGTAGCGTGTAACTGGGCCTTTAGAGGTAGTCAGGGTAGAGCCTCCCCCAACGTAGCCCTGTCTCCTGTCCAAGCCCTAACAACTAAGTCCCCATCACAGAGGGGATTGACCCGGATGGAGCCGGAAAATCCACCTACACAGAAAGAGACGGGGGTAAACAAAACACCAATAAATTGCCCCAGGGCATGACCAAGGAATAAGGGTAAGGGTACAACAAAAAGGAGGTAGAAGAACCTACTTACAATAATCATAGAATAGTAGCAGCAGTAAGACACATTCACTCTGCTCCATGGCTAGCTCCAACTCAATGAATAACCAGTAACAAGTCCAGGAAGCAGAGGGCTTATATCCCGGCCGGCAATTCCTTAACAGCTGCCAGCTGAACCAGTCTGCTGCTGCAAAAGAAAGTTCATTAACCTCTCCAGTGCCAAAAGGAAAAAGCCTGTTTAAAGTACATGGTCTAGATGGCATGGTGAGAACCAGCCCTGAACCCGTCCCTATACATTTGGCAGTATCACATTGAACGAAATTTCCACTCCTCCCATCCATTATACAGTCAAACAATAATCAGCTGCTTGTAACGACTGTTTTTTAACTCTCCTGATTTATAAACCACTTAGTTCCCCGAGCCCCGTGAGAGTAAGCGCAGACTGAGTAACCTGGCTGAAATTAAGCACCTGAAATAATGAATTACTATTCATAATAATACATAGCACAAAGGAGAAAAATGGTTTAAAAGTTTGTCAATCAGTATAACAGGAGGCTGCACATAAAACACTGTTAAGCCCAATTTACCAGAACCTCCTCCTGTTTTTAACACCACTTTTTTTATTAGCCAATTAGTTTTGCAAACTCTGTGAGATCACTAAGCGTTTAATGGATGTTTGCACGGTATTTTTGCAACTTCTGAAGCCGATCACCACTGTAAGATCAGACCCTCCCAATCTAGACCTTATTTCCAGGTCCATCATGTACTTTCCATAGTGGCCAACTACTCTGAGATGACAACTCCTGCAGTTTATGTACAGTAATTATGGGTGGTCTATAATTATCTGTTAGCTGCAACTTAGCAAAGTAATTCGATTTGCAGTTGTTATCTCTCTGAACCCCATTGCATAATAGGAATAATAAATAAAATTATACCCAACTCACTGGTCGTTTGTCCCACCACCACAAGCCACTTTCTGGTCTTCAATCCGGTATCATCTTTCCTCCTATTCTAGATCTTATACACCACTTGAGGCAATGACTAGGTCTTGGGTGAAGCACCTCATGACTTTTTGACATCAAAGATCCACTCAACACCGAATGGGTCAGCACAGAGTGGAGCAGCCCAAAGTAGACCTTGTGCAGCAGAGAAAGAAGAGACCATATGGGGAAGAGGACCAGATAGTGGGCAGTGGAAATGGTGCGGCAAGTAAGTAATGAGTTTTGCATTCATTTTTTATAAAAACCCTGTCCTGGCTCACTACAATTTGGCAAAATATCAGCCACCGTTTTGTTGAATTCGTATGAAGCAAATTGCAAAAAATATTGGATTCAGAAAAAGACAAATTTTTTAAAAATTAGCAATAAATTCATTCATCTTTGATGTCATTCTAAAAGGTATCTGTCACCTCCAGTAACACTATTTACCTATAGAAAAATTAGCAATCAGCATTTAAATCCTCTTAATATGGCTTATTTGGACAGCAACTAAGGGGAAAAAATTAAGTTTTTTTCGCCCTGCAGCTGCTTGCTTACAGTCATTGGTGCAGTGCAGGGAGTTGTTACAGTCACCACTTTGATTGACAACATGTGTGCAGCCGGCTGTCAATCTATGTGACGGTTAATGAGTGCAGTGCACAAACATATTGCTTTCTACATTTCATGGAAGGGAGTGGCTGAAGGGAGAAAAATACTTCATTTTCTCCCTGTAGTTACTGCCAAACAAGATTTAAATGCTATTCACCCGCAGATTACCATTTTCTTAAAAGGTAAAGTCTTTTTGGAGGTGAGAGGTTCCCTTTACTTTCTGGAGGTGAGAGGTTCCCTTTAAAGAGTCTATTCAGGAGTTTATGAGAACAGATTCAACAAACTGATCTCAAAGGCAATACCAATCCAAAATTGGAGAGATGGGGGGAACCTCAAATGTTTTTCAGTGGCTGCAGGCCTAGACAATATATCTAGGATTCTATGAAAAATGTACAGTTACATTATGTTTGGGTCCTTGGATTAGGTTCTGGCCTCTCATGATATTTTGTCTTTCTTTCTGTTTATGTCACCACAGATGTCTCCAATAAGACACAAGTAGCTGTGTTTATATTTTCTGGACTGACTGACGATGAAAGACTAAAAGTGTTTCTCCTCACATTATTCATTGTTATCTACCTCGTCACCATATTCTCAAACCTTGGCCTAGTGGCCATTGTTCATGGATCCTCTAATCTCCAGACCCCCATGTATTACTTCCTGAGTTACCTATCTCTGGTGGACGTCTTCTATTCCTCTACGATAACTCCTAAGATGTTTTTGGACCTTATCTCTCTGAAGAAGACCATTTCATTTGAAGGTTGTGCTCTTCAGTTCTTCTTCTATGCTGCTCTGGCCTCCATAGACTCCCTTCTTCTCTCCACCATGTCCTATGACCGCTATGTTGCCATCTGCCACCCTCTTCATTATGTCTCTGTAATGACGAAGGACAAATGTCTTTGTCTTGTTCTTCTTTCCTTCTCCATTGGCTTCTTCCAGTCCTCTTTGCAGACTAGTTGTGTTTTCAGTCTTCAATTCTGTGGGCCCAACCTCATTGACCACTTCTACTGTGATACTCCTGTCGTCCTCAGATTGTCCTGCTCAGATACGTCCACTTGTGACATAGTCACTTTCTTCATAATCAGTGCTTTGGGCATGGGTATGTTGACGATCATCTCAGTGTCCTACTTCTTAGTCGTCCTCTCAATTTCACGCATGGCATCAGCAGAAGGCAGGAAGAAAGCCTTCAGCACCTGCTCGTCACATCTCCTCTGCGTTGCCATTTACTTTGGAACCGTATTTTTCACCTATCTTCATCCTCCTTCCAATAAATTATCCATACAAGACAAGGTGGCTTCTGTATTTTACACAGTAGTGATACCAATGCTGAACCCCTTTATATATAGTCTGAGGAACCAAGATGTGAAAAGGTCCATCATCACATCAGCTCAGAAACTGTTAGCAAACTGTATAACATGCTATTAAAAGAATAAAACAAACAATATCTTTCTTATCGTGCAGTAAAGGAGGTTGGTAGTGTATTTGGAAGTGAATCTACAGTAAAAAAAAGACTAAAAAAAGAGAAGAAAGGTAATCAAGTGTTTATTGAGGGGCAGCGTGCAGACATTTAATGTGGCCAAGCATCTTTTAATCTTTCTTTAATTCTTCCTTTTTGTATCTTACTTCTAAATAAACTTTAAAACTCAACCAGAGAAAACAGGTTTATTTTTTCTTAACCATTTGGTGGAGAATGCGGGCACCAGCCACCTGAGATGATCCAATCAATACGCTGTGGATCGACTTTGAGTCAATTTTCTTATAATTTGCAGATCCCAGTGAATTTGATATTTGCAATTTAAGGATCACAGAAAAAAAGTACACCACCATTTCACACATTGCTGAAAATTACTGTATTTTTCGTTTTATAAGACGCACCCCAAATTTGGAGGAAAAAAAAAGGTAAAAAAAAAATATGGGGTCCGTTTTATAATTTGGTGGTGTCATACCAGGGAGAGGGGGCAGCAGCGGAGTGGGGGTCACAGGAGGCAGGGGCGGTACTGGAGTACTGAAATACTGTGAGTAATATAGAGGGGATCCCCGATATTCATTGCGGGTGCTGCTGCTCTGTGAGGGGCCGATGATGCCGCTCCGCTCTGTGCAGCTCCTTCTCTCTCCTCACACTGCTGCTCACTCTCTGGAGACTTCTTCCTCCTCCCTGTCTCACTGTAGACTCTCTTCTCTCTTCCCGCCAACTTCCCAACTGACCACTGGCCCCTCCCCCTCGCTAGGTCTCTCCCTACAAAATGGATGGCTACTATCCAATCAGTGACCATCCCTTTTACCTGTTGCTAGGCAGTCTCCCAGTCTGTTAGCGATGTGTATGGGGCCTGAGCGTGCTGGTATGTTACTGGCTGGAATGGTTATTCCAGGGTTTGGGTTTCCACTGGTTACATTTGTGGCACCTGGTACCACAGGGGTGCTACATTCCCATAAACAGCCCCGTGACGTGATTGTGGGTGTCGATGGATTGTCTTGACAGCTGGGGGTCAGCTGATGACCCCTATGTCTTTCAGGATGATCCTCCTGTGAACGCTGGATGCTAGCCGGCATTCATAAATCGCGATTTAGGCTGTACAGACCTGTACTGATGCTGATGCTGAGGGTGAAGCTGATGATAACGCTGATGCTGATGCTAACTCTGAAGCTGATACTGATGATGCTGACACTAATGCTGATGCTCAAGCTGCTGCTTACACTGACTGTGAAGATCTGAGGACGTGGCTTGTATTAATCACCTAGGCAGATTAATGACGCAACAATTTTTATTTACAAAAGTCATTATGCTCCTCCAAACGATAGATATCAACAATAGTGCTTAGGATAGTTCCTCAAATCCAAATGATGGATAGCATGACCATAGCACGTGTAACAAGCTCCAATCTCTATAGTCCATGGGTCCCCAATTCCAGTCCTCAAGGGCCGACAACAGTGCATGTTTTCAGGATTTCCTTAGTATTGCACATGTGATAATTTAATTACCTGCACAGTTGATGATTCCAACACCCATGCAATGCTAAGGAAATCCTGAAAACATGCACTGTTGGCGGCCCTCGAGGACTGGAGTTGGGGAACCCTGCTATAGTCCATTCATAGGCACCAAGACTTGGCCACAGCAACAGACCT
Source organism: Anomaloglossus baeobatrachus (assembly GCF_048569485.1). Lineage (NCBI taxonomy): Eukaryota > Metazoa > Chordata > Amphibia > Anura > Aromobatidae > Anomaloglossus > Anomaloglossus baeobatrachus. Next base: position 698,043,982 of record NC_134356.1, read on the forward strand.
TCTCTGCTCCATGTCACAGCAACAACTCACTAACACGTATGTCACTCTTTCACTCACATCAGCTTTCTATTTTAGTAGAGATGATTAAATCTCACCCTCTTAAACAATTGTTACATGTAAGTCAAGTATGCAGAAGGTTCCAGAAGCCCAGTCTGAAAAGATGTGTATTAAGGAAAACTTCTGCAGAGAGGAACAAAAATTCACAGCCTCTCACCAGATGCAGGACAATGAATCCTACTATAGGCCTAATAACATTAGCTTCCAAGGAGGCCAACGAGGAATACACAGTGTTTCAACCCCTTCCCCCTTCCAATTGTGTACTGACAAGTGAACGTAAATAGAGATGAGCGAACTAAAACCAAACTGTTATTGAACCTTACCAAACTCCATTGGATTCATTAGGAGGCCAAACGTAAGGCAGAGAAAACACCTTGGGGGGGCTCAAAAACCTTCCAAAACAGCAAAAATTTGTTTTACAGTGCAGTACCACTTTTTTGGCATAGCCATTAGGTTCCTAGGCTATTGACATAAGAAATATAGAGGTGGATTAGAGATAGGTGTAGGGATGATGCTCCCATACCCCTGCCTGTACAGACAAGACACAACTTTAAGACCCATCTCGGAGTCTCGACATTTGAACACTTTCAGGCAAACTGCAGTACTGTAACAACAGTTGCCCACCTTCCCATAGTGTCTTTGCACAGCAAGGAGGTACGATCCATGCAACACACAGGTTGTGGCCCGGAATTTCAATTTTAAATCTGAAGACATGCCTGAGTGGCAGGTGTACCTGCTCCCAGAAACCTGGCACTGCTCACAAGACACAACTTTGAGACCGATGTTGGCGTCTTGACAATTAAAAACCTTTCAGGCAGACAGCAGGACAGTGGCATCAGTTGCCCCCTCCCCATAGTGTTTTTGCACAGCAGGGAAATCCAGTCCATGCTACACACAGGCTATGGTCCGGCATTTCAATTTAAAAAAAATGAGCACACAGTGAAAATCCCTCCTGCAGCAGCGCATCCAGGACATATTAGAGCCCTAGGAATTTCTGCACAACCAGGTTTATCTATGCAGTGCATATATGATGTCGCCCAGGCACCACCACTAGGTTTGCACTGTAATCCCACATGGCCTTCCCTGGCTCCAGGCTCAGTGGAGACAGCCATATCTCAAACTCGGCCTGGATAGTGGGCCACAACTTTGGAGCTGTGTCACTGCATTCTCTGCTGTATATTAATTGAAGCACTGCCTAATTGCATTGACTTACACACATGATGTTGCCTGGCATTTAACAGAAATATTTAAAAACATTTCAGGCAGACAGCAGGACAGTAGCATCAATTGCTCCATAGGGCCTTAAAAGAACAGAGAGGTACAGTCCATGCAACAAACAGGCTGTGGCCTGGCATTTCAATTTTAAAAATTAAGACATGCTTGAGTGACTGGTGTAAGCCTCTTGCTCCAAGAAGACTGGCAATACCTACAAGATACAACTTTTAGACATATCTTGTAGTCTTAACATTCAAAATCCTTTCAGGCAGACAGCAGTACAGTAGCATCAATTGCCCCCCTCCATTTCACCATAGTCTTTTCACATCAAGGAGGTATAATCCATGCAGTACAGGATGTGGCTTGGCATTTAAATGTTAAAAATCAAGAGATGCATGACAAACAGGCATTGGCCTCTTGCTCTCAGACCACTGGCACTACAGACAAAAGCAAACTTGGAGACCCTACTTGGTGTCTCCACATTTCCAAAAATTAAGGTCAGGCAACAGGAAAAGTGGTAACAATTGGCACAGACTACAAATAGCCCAACAAAGCAACATAGCTGTGTAGGATTGGCCCTGGAATAAGGCCTGAACCAGCATTTCTACCTTCACCAGAAGCAGCAAGATAACAGACAGGCATAGGACTCTTGCTCCCAGATTACTGAAACAAAGTCAAAAGAGAATGTTGAAACTCAACTTGGAGGCAGACAACAGGACAGTGACATAATTTGCCGCCCTGTCTTCATTTCACCATAGTTTCTTTGCACAGCAGGGAGGTATGGGCCATGCAACACATAGGATGTGGCTTGGCTGTTAAATGTTAAAAATCAAGAGGTGCATGACAGACAGGCGTAGGCCTCTTGCTCCCAGACAACTGGCAGTACAGACAAAAATCTCTTTACATGTGAGGTAGAAAGAAAGGGTATCTCATACATGTAGACTGTAATGACATCATATCCTGGTACACTGCAGTCTGGATGTGAGGCAAATCATGATTGCAGAGTAAGCACAGATGAAGAACCTCAGCACCCTCCTGCACAGTTTCAAAATGGCTACAAAGATCGCTAGTGCTGATGATGCTGTCATCAGCATCACTATTCAACTTATCTACATGTTGGATAACACTTTGAATAGTCTTCAGGAGGAGGTGATGGAAGAGGAGAAAGTAGAGGAGGATGAAGGAGGGATACTATTTCCTGTAAGGTCTGGACAGTTGTCGCACATGACAGGTGGGTATCACAGTAGGATAGAGTCCATCGATCAAGGCAGGCCATGGTAAAAAACTGATAGTGAAGGTGCAGGAGCTGAGGAACAAATAGAAGAGGCAGAGGTGATGGGTGCAGAAAACTCCGGAGATGAAGAAGATATTGATCCTTTCTCTGTTGTCCATGGTTAGTGGGAGGGGATGGAGAAGGCAAGCTTGAAGTTACTCCGCCACCAACACAACATGGACTCATGGAAGCATCCAACACATGAGCGCCTACTTGTTGCACTATCTGCAACATGATGTCCATATTGTTAGTATTAAAAATAATGCTGACTACTGGCTTGCCAGTCTTAAATCCATAGTACAAGAGTAAATTTAGCAAGATGCTTCACCCACCGCGTTGATGCTGGAGTATCGGAACAGGCTTGTAGATCATCTTAACAGACGTTTTCAACAAGACAGCAGTTTGCATTGCAGTTCTAGAATTTCAACCACGAAAATGTTCCGTCATCTACGCAGAAACATTAGCAGCAGCAGTTCAAGTGACAAAAGCAACTTCTGTGAGTTGTGGGACACATTTTTTAGACCATCGCATGCACCAGCAGAACAGAGTAGAAGTCTGACACATAGTGAATGACTGGAGAGAATGGTGCAGGAATATCTAAGGCTCAATATCGATGCCATGGGACGATTGGATTTGCATTTTGGTCTTCAAAAATGGAAGAGTGGCCTGAGCTTTCCAGTCACATCTTTATTTTAGCCCCTTTCCTGGATGCCTACAATTCTGAAAAATGTTGGCCCGATGACAACTATTTTGCAGGAATTTACACAAGGCATATTCCCCCCCAAAAATCTGATTTAGGAACCAAATTCCCTCATCTCCAGTGGGAACCTGTCACTTCAATAAACACTATTTACCTACTGAAAAATGGTGGCATGCAGGTAAATGGATCTTAAACTCTATCTATGTGGCTTACTGCAGAAAGAATGGGGTTTAAACCCTTCAGATTATCCCTATATCTACAGATGCATCGCCTTATATTTTATATTTCTTTATGTCACCACAGACGTCTCCAATTAGACACAAGTGGCCGTGTTTATATTCTCTGGACTGACTGATGATGACCGATTGAAAATCTTCCTCTTCACATTATTCATTGTCATCTACCTCATCACCATATTCTCAAACCTTGGCCTGGTGGCCATTGTTCATGAATCCTCTAATCTCCAGAATCCCATGTATTTCTTCCTGAGTTACCTATCTCTGGTGGATGTCTTCTATTCTTCTACCGTTACTCCTAAGATGCTTTCAGATCTTGTGTCCTTGAAGAAGACCATTTCATTTGAAGGTTGTGCTCTCCAGTTCTTCTTCTATGCCGCTCAGGCCTCCATAGATGCTCTTCTTCTCTCCACCATGTCTTCTGACCGCTATGTTGCCATCTGCCATCCTCTCCATTATGTCTCCATAATGACTGAGAAGAAATGTCTATGTCTAGTTCTTCTTTCCTTGTCCATTGGCTTCTTCCAGTCCACTGTGGTGACCAGCTGTGCTTTCAGTCTTCAATTCTGTGGGTCCAACCTAATTGACCACTTCTTTTGTGATGCTCCCATTGTCCTCAGATTATCCTTCTCAGATACATCTACCTGTGGCATGGTCACTTTCTTCATAGTCAGTGCTATGGGCATGGGTATGTCGACGATCATCTCATTGTCCTACTTAGTCATCCTCTCAATTTCACGCATGGCATCAGCAGAAGGCAGGAAGAAAGCCTTCAGCACCTGCTCGTCACATCTCCTCTGCGTTGCTATTTACTTTGGATCCATACTTTTCACCTATCTGCATCCTCCTTCCAATAAATTATCCATACAAGACAAGGTGGCGTCTGTCTTCTACACCGCAGTGATACCAATGCTGAACCCCTTTATATATAGTCTGAGGAACCAAAATGTGAAAAGGTCCATCATCACATCAGCTCAGAAACTGTTAGCAAACTGTATAATATGCTTTTTAAAAAACGAAAACAAACTGTTTTGTACCATGGCATGAGATGGACACACGGAAGCAATGTCAGCTCACCCAACCATTGGTCCAATACAAGTAAAATTCACATGTGGAGTCTTGAATCCATAGGCAAATTGTACAAAAGAAAGTACATCCAGAAGACGGATCCTCTTCTAATTACACTTTTACTAATAAGTATAAAAAATACCACAATAGACATCACTAGTAAAAAGTCAACGCGTTTCAGACCAAGTGCTTCATCATTGGGTATTAGTAAAAAGCAAACATTTTACATCCTATCAGAATGCAGGATTGTTCATATCCAGTAGAAAAAAGAGAAAGGAGTAAAATATATATATTTACAAATAATGAAAATACCAGTAAAGAATAAGCTTATTGTCTATTCTTATTGGGCGTCTTGTTTCACGGCTTCTGTTCTTCCTTTCAGCGCAGATTTCAGCCTCCTTTGATGAGTGACGTGGCTGACGCCTCCAGTGCCATCCACGTAGCTGGGCAACATCTTGCACATGTGCAGAGACATTGCCGGCATGTGCAGGCGCACTTCACTCTGCCCTATGGCGGGCAGAGTCAAACACATAAGTGTGCCTGCACGAACCGGCGAGATCTCTGTGCAGGTGCAAGGTTTAGTGCAGCGATGTAGAGGACGTCACCTGCGTCATCTATGACGCCCGGCAAAATATAGCGCACAGACTCGCACAGGCGCACTTATGTTTTCTGCTGTAACCGCAATCGAGCAGAGTGAAGTGCGCCTTACTGAGCAGAAATGTCTCTGCACAGGTGCAAGATTTTGCCCAGCTATGTAGATGGCCACATGAAGAGTCATCCACGTCGCTCATCAAAGGAGGTCGAGATCAACGCTGAAAGGAGGGACATAAGCCGCAAAATAGGACGCCCGTCGGACCGGACCAATGAATTTACATACATGGCAAGAGATTTTATAAAGGTGTTTGTGGGGTCTGGAGGGGGGGTCAGGGCACAACATGCACCTTTATAGAATGCGGCACAGCCACTACTTAAGGTGCTAGTCTTGGTTTAGAAAGTCAAAATCTGGTGACAGGTTCCCTTTAATACAATTCAGAAAATTGTTTAGTTGCTGCTGAACATGAATGTCTTGCGATTGCTAGCGATGTCGAGCACGATAGCCCCTGCCCCCGTCGTATGTGCGACATTTGGTGATCGCTGCCGTAGCGATCATTATTGCTACAGCAGCGTCACACGCACATACCTTGTCAGCGACGTCGCTGTGACCACCGAACAATCCCTCCTCAAGGGGGAGGTGCGTTCGGAGTCACAGCAACATCACCGCAATGTAAGCGGTCGTCCAATAGAAGCGGAGGGGCGGAGATGAGCGGGACGTAACATCCCGCCCTCCTCCTTCCTTCCGCATTGCTGGTGGACGCAGGTAAGGAGATGTTTGTCGTTCCTGCAGTGTCACACACAGCGATGTGTGGAGCTGCAGGAACGACAAACAACATCGTACCTGAAGCAGCAACGATATTAAGGAAATGAGCGACGTGTCAACGATCACCGGTTTTGGACGATTTTGCGTTCGTTGATTGTCGCTCCTTGGTGTCACACGCTGCGATGTCGTCACCGGCGCCGGATGTGTGTCACTAACGAAGTGACCCTGACGATATATCAGTAGTGATGTCGCAACATGTAAAGTAACCTTTAGTGTTATTATCAGCATCAGAGAGATGTCTCCTGACACGAGTATTTATTTGTCCTGTTGTGGAGCCAATGTGCTGGAAATTAGTCTGTATATGTAATTAAGAAACAAAAAACAAAAAAGTTCAAATAATAATCTTACAAATGGAATGTATCTTTTTAGTAACTGATCAATACATTTTTTGCAGACATTTACAGCAAGTATAAATAGTGTGATCTCATTTGCAAAATCCATCTAATCGGAACCGGTTCATGTTATCCATTTTATTTTTTTGTATATATAAACCTAACAATGAAATCAATGGACAAGGTCCTCAAATCTAGGAACATTTTACTGGCAATGAATAAACATTTCATACATAGTCTGGTCTTGGCTCGTACATAGTCTGGTCTTTTCAGTAGTAACATATGGATGTGAAACCTGGACGATAAAGAAACAAAACAGAAGAAGAATCAAGGTCTTCAAAGTGTGGTGCTGGAGAAGGATGTCATCATTACCATGAATAGCAAGAAGAACAAACAAATCAATTTTGAAACCAACAAAGCCAGACATGTCACTCAGAGCAAGAATCACCCAGCTACAATTTGCCTATTTTGGAAAAGTCATACAAAGAGACCAATCACTGGAGAAAGACATAATGGTCAGTAAAATAGAAGGAACAAGGCAAAGAGGAAGATCAGCAAACCGATGGCTTGATACAATCAAGATAACGTCTGAAAAGACCTTGATTATCCTATTTATATTTGCAGAAGCTCGATCCGTCTACAGATGTTCACCCATCAAGTCACCATGAAGAAAGAAAAAAGTAATGGAAGAAAAAGTAATTTGGTTCAACAAATAATTATATGTATTATTATTGTATTTGGGCTTTTCTTTCAAAATGTCTGATTTATTTTGTAAACCCTTATCAATTTATTCACATCCAACAATGTGCGATAAACATGAAAGTCATTGGTGAGAGAAAAAGAACATCCTTTAGAGGGTAATGAGAAGTGCCCTTGTTAAAATATAACTGGACAGATTAATCACTGGGTGTGAAATGGCTTCTTCTAACATTGGGGATATCTAATTTTTTCTCGTGTTTCCCACCCTTCCTTCCTATTATGTCTTTGGAAGAGTACTTGATTGAATATTGATATGACGAGTCAGTGATGTACCTGGGATTAATTTTGTATACTTGTTAACTTTGTAAGGAATTGTTTGCTGGTGGTTTCGATGAGAAAAAAATTGATGCGGCTTTGTAGCTTCTTATCGTATAGACTTGCGCATTAGAAAAAAATAGGCGATTCAAATGATGGAGAAGTGGCGACTCTGTCTTTGTGGTGAATATTAAAAGTACATCTCTCTTATTAAACTTTATGGCAACAATAGATGTAGGAGCATGACAGCACTTAAATCAGGTAGTATGGCAGGTATATAGACGACCTTCTCCTAATATGCGAGTGCAGCACATCGGAGATTATGGAATTTGTTTTTCATTAATAATAAAACCATGAATTTGAAATTTACAATTGATATACAAAAAATTCAAATTAATTACTTGAATGTGACAGTTGATTTATCAGTATACAAAAATACTGCTGATAATTCTTTTAACAGCCTCATGTGATTCTTAACATTACAAAAATATTCTTGTTAGGGAATTAATTAGAATTAAGTGCAACACTAAAACACCAACTGCTTTTTACTAATATGTAATAATGAAGGACTTACAGCAGGGGAAATAAGTATTTGAGTATTTGATCTCTTGCTGATTTTGTAAGTTTGCCAAAGACTGACAAAGACATGAACAGTCACTCAGTTTAAAGGTAAGTTAATTTTAACAGTGAGCGATAGAATATCCAAAATAAAATCCAGAAAATCACGTTGTATAAATTCTATACATTTATTTGAATTTTGCAGAGAGAAATAAGTATTTGATCCCCTACCAACCATTAAGAGTTCTGGCTCCTACAGACACTTAGATGCTCCTAATCACCTTGCTCCCTGCATTACAGACAGCTCTTACATTGTCCCCTGTATAAAGGACTCCTGCACACAGTCTCCATTAATCAGTCAGACTCTAACCTCTATAACATGGGCAAGACCAAAGAGCTTTGTAAGGATGTCAGGGACAAGATCATAGACCTGCACAAGGCTGGAATGGAGAAGACCATAGACCTGCACAAGACTGGAATTAGCTGCAAAACCATAAGTAATACGCTGAATGAAAAGGAACAACGGGTGGTACAATAATAAGAAAATGGAAAAAATACAAAGTGAGGGTCAATCGACATCGATCTGGGGCTCCATGCAAAATCTGACCTCATGAGGTCTCCAGGGTCATGAGGAAGGTGAAAGATCAGTCTAAAATTACACGGGGGAAACATGTTACTGATCTCAAGGCAGCTGGGACCACTGTCACTAAGAAAACCATTGGTAACACATTACGCCGTAATTGCTTAAAATTCTGCAGTGCCCGCAAAGTCCCACTGCTCAAGAAGGCCCATGTGTAGCCGGCCCATCTGAAGAAGGCCCGTGTGCGGCCGGCCTATCTGAAGAAGGCCCAAGTGCAGCAAAATTATCTGAAGAAGGTCCATGTGCAGCCAGCCCATCTGAAGAAGGCCCAAGTGCAGCAAATCCATCTGAAGAAGGTCCATGTGCAGCCGTCCTGTCTGAAAAAGGCCCATGTGCAGCTGGCCCATCTGAAGTTTGCCAATGACACCTGGATGATTCTGAGAGTGATTGGGAGAAAGTGCTGTTATTAGATGAGACAAAAATTGAGCACTTTGGCATTAACTCAACTCGCCGTGCTTAGAGGAATAGAAATGCTGGCTATGACCCAAAGAACACTCTCCCTACTGTCAAGCATGGAGGTGGAAATATTATGTTTTGGGGGTGTTTCTCTGCTAAGGGCACAGAACTACTACACCGCATCAATGAGACAATGGATGAAGTCATGGACCGTAAAATTCTGAGTGACAACCTCCTTCTCTTCCCCAGGACATTGAAAATGGGTAATGGTTGGGTCTTCCAGCATGACAATGACCCAATACATACAGCCAAGGCAGCAAAGGAGTGGCTCAAAAAGAAGCACATTAAGGTCATAGAGTGGCCTAGCCAGTCTCTACACTTTAATCCCATAGCAAACTTATGGAGGAGCTAAAGCTCTGAGTTGCCAAATGACAGCCTCAAAACGAAATGATTTAGAGATGATCTGATAAGAGGAGAGGAGCAAAATTCCTCCTGGCATGTGCACAAACCTCATGATCAACTACACAAAACCTCTCACTGCTGGGCGGCCAACAAGGGGACGGCCACCAAGTATTAAGTCTTGCTTGCCGGAGGGATCAAGTACCTATTTCTCTCTGCAAAATGCAAATAAATTAATTTAAGTAATGCTACAGTAAAAATAAAGAGTTTCTGATAAAATAGAGAGAAATCACATGATCAGGTGTCCACTAAACAGCAGCATGTAGAGATTTTATGTGACCATGTCTTTTTAAAATCTATCAAACTATTTTTTACTGTACTCATACTTCTAATTACGTTTTCAAAGTCATAATCCTGAGAAAACAAATGTATTCTGTCTAAACACTTCTGTGGAGAATGCGGGCGATAGCTATTAGAGATGATAGAAATGATCCGATGGGAATCGACTGAGTGGAATTTTCTGAAATTTGCAAATCTTGGAGAATTCAAATTATTTTTTCATTTTCTTGGTGCCATTTCACAAATGGGTGAAGATTATGTTGGATGCCACCACACAGGAGGATAAGGAGTTTGAATTTTGCAAAAGGATACAATAATGTTATTAGTACAAAAAACTACATGCAAATGAAACAAAAACGTAAAAAAGTAGAGAAAATGGGCAGTATTCCAACAAGTTCCTTGAAATTGATACCAAAAGACCCTGCTGCTGGTTAAATAAAGTTTGTCCTGTTTCTGATGGTAAGATACTAAAGTACTGGACATAAAAAGGTCAAAGAGTCAAAATCCCATCTATCACCGACCCTCGACCTTTATCCATTCTTGATGCACTTTTTTGTAAAAAAAAGAGGGCAGATTATGTTACCTCAATATTCATTTTTCCTACTAAAGAAAAATATTGAAACCAAGGCTTGTGTGTCGTAGAAAGTGTGCGTCTCTTGTGAGAAAGAGACGCCATAAGTAATATTTTTTATAACCCTTTATGCTTTTTGTTTGTAAAGGAAGGATGGAATTTTATTACTTTTTTTTTTTAAGGACCAAAGAAATTTAATGTAACTGTGTAAAGATGGGTGAATAGTCAGATATTCGAGTTCGGATTCTTTGTGCTGAATAATTTCTAATATTCATGTATTTGTACTGAATAACAAACCCAATGCAAGTCAATGGGAAACTCGAATAGTTTTCAGAAGGACCTTGGAAGTAGATCTGGGATAGCTGTAAAAATGCTGCAATGGAAAAAAAGTGCTGACACTGAATGGGAACAGCGTGCGGACGATGCCTTTATGCATTTCTAACTCACATTTTGTCTCTGGGAATAAAGTTGTTAGAGTAGACATAAAGTCCCCAGCTGTCAGGCTTTACCCTGGCTGGGTATCAAAATTGGTGTGCTTTATCTGTACTGATATCATAATATGGGGGGAGCCTATTCCAATTTTTTATGTATTTATTTATTTTTACTGTACGATAAAGACCCACAGACCAGGTCTGTGATTGGAAGCATCAGACACGCTGACACTAAGCGTGGGACCACGTCTCACTGCAACCAATCACAGAGGCCTAGAAGCAGTGCATATGCATGAGCCTAATGAGTGGCCCCAGAAGTAATGGGCAGCTGCAGGAGCAATTACCGCCGTGCCAGAGCCTCTGTAAGTATACTGCACTTGCTCCTATCCCCCTATCCCTTCTACCAGCATTTTTAATTGCTGCATTCTGGTTCCCACGGACTTAGGGGTTCTTTGCACGCTGCAACATCACAAGCCGATGCTGCGATGCCGAGCGCGATAGTCCCCGCCCCCGTCGCAGCTGCGATATCATTGTGATAGCTGCCGTAGCGAACATTATCGCTACGGTAGCTTCACATGGACTCACCTGTCCTGGGATGTCGCTCTGGCCGGCGACCCGCCTCCTTATTAAGGGGGCGGTTCGTACAGCATCACTGCGACGTCACACGGCAGGCGGCCAATAGGAGCGGAGGGGCGGAGATGAGCAGGATGTAAACATCCCGCCCACCTTCTCCCTACCGCATATCCTACGGAAGCCGCAGTGAGATGTTCCTCGCTCCTGCGGCTTCACACACAGCGATGTGTGCTGCCGCAGGAGCGAGGAACAACATCGGACCATCGCGTCAGCGTAATTATGGATTACGCCGACGCTACACCGATGATACGATTACGACGATTTTGCGCTCGTTAATCGTATCATCTAGGCTTTACACACTACGATGTCGCCTGCGATGCCGGATGTGCGTCACTTTCAATTTGACCACACCCAGTGGCGTAACTAGAGTTTGATGGGCCCTGGTGCAAAATTTGGACCAGGGCCCCCCTCCATGTACACCGACACTTAGGGTACGGGATAATGATGCTGACACTTGGCTTTTACCCACAGCACTCTGCTTTCCCATGATCTGATATCCATCTTATCCTCAGCACCCAGCTTTCCCATGCTCTGTCACACATCTTTCCCTCAGCACCCAGCTTTCCCATATCAGAGCATGGGAAAGCTGGGTGCTGAGAGATGTATAGCAGAGCATGGGAAAGCTGGGTGCTGAGGGAAAGAGCCTTCACACCTCAGCACAAAACATTCCCATCCCATACTTGTATCTTTGTCCCCCCTCGTACATAGTTCTCCAAATACTATAATGGCCCCCACATAGCCTTCCATATAGTATAAAGGGTCCCACATAACCGTTCATATATTAGAATGCACTTCCATAGTCCTCCATGTATTATAATACATTTTCCATAGTTCTCCATATTTTATACTGCACAACATAGTCCTCCCTGTTTTATAATGCACCCCCACAGACCATGTATAAACTAGCCTCCATAGTCCTCCATATATTATAATGTAGCCCCCATAGTCCTATATGTATTATAATGCAGCCCCATGAATCATATTGTATTATGCAGCCCCATACTCCTCCATGTATAATGCACCCCTATAGTCCATGTATAAGGTGTCCTTCATGTTTATTATGCAGTCCCATAGACCTCCATGTATCATGCAGCCAGCACCCCCAGGCCTCCATGTATCATGCAGCCAGCCCCCCAGGCCTCCACGTGTCATGCAGCCAGCTTGCCCCGGGGCCTCTACGTGTCATTCTGCTAGCCCAGCCCCCCAGCCCCACCAGGTGTCATGCAGCCAGCCCCCCAGGCCTCCATGTGTCATGCAGCCAGCCCCACAGGCCTCTATGTGTCATGCAGCCAGCCCCACCAGGTGTCATGCAGCTAGCCCCCCAGGCCTCTATGTGTCATGCAGCCAGCCCCCCAGGCCTCCATGTGTCATGCAGCCAGCCCCACAGGCCTCTATGTGTCATGCAGCCAGCCCCACCAGGTGTCATGCAGCCAGCCCCCCAGGCCTCCATGTGTCATGCAGCCAGCCCCCCCAGGGCCTCTATGTGTCATGCAGCCAGCCCCACCAGGTGTCATGCAGCCAGCCCCCCCAGGGCCTCTATGTGTCATGCAGCCAGCCCCACCAGGTGTAATGCAGCCAGCCCCCCAGGCCTCCATGTGTCATGCAACCAGCCCCCCCAGGCCTCCATGTGTCATGCAGCCAGCCCCACCAGGTGTCATGCAGCCAGACCCCCAGGCCTCTATGTGTCATGCAGCCAGCCCCACCAGGTGTCATGCAGCCAGCCCCCCAGGCCTCCATGTGTCATGCAACCAGCCCCCCCAGGCCTCCATGTGTCATGCAGCCAGTCCCACCAGGTGTCATGCAGCCAGCCGCCCCCCCCCCCCGGGCCTCTATGTGTCATGCAGCCAGCTTCCCCCGGGGCCTCTACGTGTCATGGAGCCAGCAAAATAACAAAAAACAAGTACAATACCTCTCTTCTCCTTCCGACCCCTGCGACCGCGGTAGTTACGCCCCTGCCCCCATATGTCACACACCCTGCTCCCCATACAGCCTGCATCCCTCCATATCACTCACACACACACTACACCCCCATATGTCACACACCCTGCCCCACATAACTCACCCTGCCTGTACCCCAAATTTCCCCTCTCAAACACTCTGCACCCCTTCACATGCTTCTGTCGCAGTCTGCACTCACCCTGCAGCCCCCCTCCCCCTCATGTTTCCTCTTTTCTCATTACCAGTCATGTGTCCAAAGTATCGTCTCCTGCTTTCTCCCCGGCATCCTGTGTCTCCTCCCACAGTCACATGGGCATGACATCATCGCAGGTCCTGCAGGATGGATTCCGTCTGCCGTGCAGGAGCAGTCCTGCTCTGCTGCAGGTCAGGAACGCCTGGTGGCCTCTCCAGGTCAGGGGCCCCTATGCCCCCTGCTGACACCGGGTTCCCCTGACTCACAGGCCGGCCCCCTAACAGTCGCGCAGTCGGCCACTACACAGCGGCACTACACATAGGGGCCCGGCAGCCGGCTCTGCAGAGCGGCTGCCGGGCCCCTTTAACCCCGCGGGCCCGGTCGCAGTGGCGACCTCTGCGACCGCGGTCGTTACGCCCCTGACCACACCGACATTGCACCTGCGATGTCGTAGTGTGCAAAGTACCCCTTACACACATGGTCAAAATTGTTGGTACCCCTTGTTAAATGAACAAAAAAACCTCAGTAGTCACAGAAATAACTTGAATCTGACAAAAGTAATAAATAAAAAATCTTTAAAAATGAACAAATGAAAGTCAGACATTGCTCTTCAACCATGCTTCCACAGAATTTGTTTTAAAAATAAAATTCATGAAACGGGCCTGGACAGAAATGATGGCACCCCTGAAAATAACGTGACAAGAGGGACATGTTAAATCAAGGTGTGTCCACTAATTAGCATCACCTGTGACACATTATTACTTTTGTCAGATTCAAGTATTTTTGTGACCATTGTGGTTTTTCTTTCATTAAACGAGGGCGAGGGGTACCAACATTTTTGTCCACGTGTGTGCATAAGGACCGGCATCTGGCCAGATATCCGAGATCAATTCTGGGCTGGAACCGGATTTGTTTTTTAAATCTGGTTAGGTCCACCTGCCCCAGTTATCTGTGAGTTCACCCAACACGAATTATGGCCAAACAGTTAAATTTTAGTTTTGTCAGACCACACAACGTCACCAGAAATTCAGGACTTTGTTCCTGTGCGCATTTGCAAACATTAATCTGGCTTCTTTCTCTTTGTTTTGGAGTAATGGCTTCTTCCTGGCAGAGCGGTCTTTCAGCCCATGTTCATACAGTATTCATTTCTCTGTGGCTAATGACACAATCTTACCAGCTTCCGCCAGCATCTTCACAAGGTCTTTTTCTTTTGTTCTTGGGTTGATCTGCACATGTCTGACCAAAGCACGTTCATCTCTGGTACATAGAACCCATCTCCTTCTGAGCGGTATGATGGCTGGACATTCTCATCTTTTCTGTACTTGTGTATAATTGTTTGTACAGATGAGCGAGGCACCTTAAGGTATCTGGAAATTGCACCCAAGGAAGAACCAGACTTGTGCAAGTCCACAATTTCTCTTCCTGAGGTCTTGGCTGATTTCTTTTGACTTTCCCATGAAGCTACACAAAGAAGCCATGTGTTTCAGGTGTGAATTACAATACATCAGAAGCTTCCAAAGACATGACATCCTCATATGCGCTGTCACATATTGTATAAAGACACAGTACTCTTAGTGTATGTGTGGAACGTAATAACAAGGTTTTAAACATTCTCTCCCTCTCATTATTCTAGCATTTGGGAAAATAAAAATAATTTTGGTTAGTCGGATGATTCGGACACTCATCACCCCCCCGCTCATCCGTTGTTGGTGCCAGTGACAGCAGCAGCTGGACGAAAATGCTCAGTTCCAGATCTGCTCCATCAACTCATGACGGCCACTCCCAGGTACTGCACATCAACCTCTTATTGATTTGAATGGAGGCGGATGTGCTGTACCCGGCCGCAGAAGACAGGGAAGCACAGGAAGTGAGTATTTCTGGCCACCTGCCCCGGCCGCTGGCACCAAGAACAGCTGATGGACGAGGTTGCTGGCTGTCAGACCCAAGGCAACCAGACATTGATGACCTATCCTAAGCATCGACTATCCAAGTCAAAGTAGTGGACAAATTCTTTACGACACTTCTCACACAAAGGTTCATTGAGAGAAATTTTCCGATACAGATTTAGCAAATAATTCAGATCTGATAAATTCCCTGGAGACACGGAGGCGCGCGGTGCTGACTCTTGGCCTCAATAATCAGCACTGGGACCTCAGCGCGGAGTAATTCACTGGGGTCACGGGGAGGAATATATAGAGCTCAGGATTTCACATGTAAGGTATTAATTCCAAACTTTGATGTTTTGAGATATCTCAATTGAATTATCATTTTATCTACAAGAAAAGAGAAATTTATGACATTTTGCTGAACATTGGACCCCCCAGGCCGCACTAGGAGAAGCGTGCTGCTTTCATAATTCCTAGTTTAGGGGATAAGTGGTGAATCCGGGCGTTCTGACAACGAGCATGAAAAAAAACATGAAAGACGCACATGATAATAAAGGTAAGGGTAGAAATTTCTGATTCTATTATATCTGCTCTAAAATGTCCACCTTGTATGTAGAATATACACTGAAGCATTAGCGTCTTAGAGGCCCAATGCCACCAGATGTTGCCAGATTCAGAACTCCGTTGTTAGAAATGGCACCTAGTAGTTGGCACTTCTGTTGCGGATCTTGCACTGACGCTCAGGAGCTTCAAGTCTCTGTAAAGTCATTCTGAAGCCGACAGCTCAAAAAAGTTACCTCTGACTGACTTGGTGCAAGACTTTCTATGAGGTCCAAGTGGAACCCTGGTCTCCATCCAAGCAGGGATCTAGACATAATTGGGCTCCCTGAGTTGCATCCATGAAGCAGCTGCTGGCCTGAGGAAGGAACCAGAGGCAAAGATGGTCAAACTGGTCTGGTCGGTAAGAGAAAGGTCAGACCCAGAAAGCAATATCGTAATCAGAGCAATAGTCAAGGTCAGATACCAGGAGGTCAGTCAGAAACAACCTCAGACACACTACGGTCAGATACCAGGAGGTCAGTCCAAAACAACCTCCGACACACTAAGGTCAGATACCAGGAGGTCAGTCAGAAACAACCTCAGGCACACTACGATCAGATACCAGGAGGTCAGTCAGAAACAACCTCAGGCGCACTACGGTCAGATACCAGGAGGTCAGTCAGAAACAACCTCAGGCACACTACGGTCAGATACCAGGAGGTCAGTCAGAAACAACCTCAGGCACACTACGGTCAGATACCAGGAGGTCAGTCCGAAACAACCTCAGACACACTACGATCAGATACCAGGAGGTCAGTCAGAAACAACCTCAGGCGCACTACGGTCAGATACCAGGAGGTCAGTCAGAAACAACCTCAGGCACACTACGGTCAGATACCAGGAGGTCAGTCAGAAACAACCTCAGGCACACTAAGGTCAGATTAGGTAGAGATCTCAGGGACAGTCAGTGACAAGCCGGGTCAGAACAGGATGACTAGAACTGAAGAATAGCACCAGACTTAAACATACTAACGAGCAACCACAGCAGTATTGTTACGGGGGGACCGGCAGATTAGGACCAGGGGGTATATATCCTAATCGCCAGTCGGGGCCCACCGTGCTCCAGATGACAAAGGAGCTGCTGGCACCTGAGGGTTAGGCGGAGACTATAGAGCTGGATGGCTCTGAGATAACCCAGGAACTCTGGGAACCGGTCACGTGTGTTGGGACACGTCAGACCGGACGACAACCCGATTAGCGTTTTGGTGCACCTAGCGCTACACCAACCACGTGTGCAGGAAACACGTCAGGCCGGGTGGTAACCAGGTAGCGTTGACCGGAAGATCGCCACGAAAGCGCCCTGTCAGCCACGTGTGTAGGACACGTCAGGCCGAGCGGTCCTCCGATTAGCGTTTCTGGCCACCTCTCAACTGGCCACGTGTGTGTAGGACACGTCAGGCCAGATGGGTACACCAGTAGCGTTGAACGGGAAGCCGAGGAAAATAAGGAACACCCTGTTAACTCCACAGGGGTCCTGGAGTACGCTGTCCGTGCGCGTAGGGGGCACAACCAGACAGGTGGCGCCGCAGGTGCGTTGTCCGTGTGCGTAGGGGGCACAATCGGACAGGAAGCACAGCAGCCGCAGCCCAGTTAACGCTACTGGGCTGCTATAGCAAGACTGGAATGGCAGGAGGGAAGCACGGCGCCTGACCCTGATGTGCCAAGCCACGAATCTTGGCGTGACAGGCACCGTTCGCCTAACCCTACCTACCGCTTTCCAACATAGGCTTATGCCGCAATGAGGCTCTAACATGGAGGTGTGCTCTGACTGAGCAAAAGTGAAGACTGCGCCCCTCCATGTTGTCTCCAGCCCCTTTTATAACCTGGGTCCGCCCCAAACCCAGGGTGGAACCACCAAGGTCCAATAGCAGAGTGCCATGTCATCAGTGACGTTACATGCGACCTATCCGGAACCGCCACGTCATTGATGACCTCATGGCAGCCACGCCCCAAACACTTCACCAGTCCGTCTGACGACCAATACTGAGGTGCCAGATCATAGGAGCGGGCCTCTGCGAGCCAGTCCGGAGTTGCCACGTCATCAGGACACCTGACACCCTCTGCCCTATCAGGGCCTGCCACCTTACGGACATGCTCAGTGAGGTCCTTACCGGACCTAGCCTCTGGTGCACTAAGTGCCTGAGCATGCCCAGTAGCCTGAGCAACAGGCTCAGAAAGCAGACTATCATTTTGAGCATGCTCAGTAGGCACATCCCAGCACTTAGACACAGCACGAAGTCCAAGTAAGTGTGCAAAGAGGCTGTTAGGGTTAATTGTGGGAGCATGCTCAGTAGCCTGAACTGAGGACTTAGTCTCAGACATAACACAATCAGGCTGAGCATGCTCACTAGGCAAAACACCGGGCTTAAACTCTGGCTGGGGTAAATCGGCGCACGCATGCGCACTAGCCGCCTCTCCACACTTAGACGTGGTGGAAGGAACAGCCAACTGGACGACCCGAGGCACGGCCAAGAACGGCAGCCGGCGCCTGGGCGCAACAGGAACCGCAGCAGGCTGCTTGCGGCTATGGCAGCGCCGGTTCGTAACAAGTATTCTGTAGGTACATACAGTGAGAAAATACAGTGGGGTAAAAAAGTCATTATTCAGCCACCAATTGTGCACGTTCTCCCCCTTATAAAGATGAGGTCGGCCTGTAATTGACATCAGAGGTGATCACAACTATGAGAGACAAAATGAGAAAATCCAGAAAATCACCGCGTCTGATTTTGAAGATTTTTTTTCTTTGCAAATTATGGTGGAAAATAAGTATTTGATCAATAACAAAAGTTCATCTCAATATTTGTTCTATATCCTGTGTTGGCAGTGACAGAGGTGAAACGTTTTCTGTCTTCACAAGGTTGGCACACACTGTTGGAGGTATGTTGGCCCATTCCTCTATGCAGATCTCCTCTATAGCAAGTAATGTTTAGGACCTGTCGCTGAACAACACGGACTTTCAACTCCCTCCGAAGGTTTTCTATGGGGTTGAGATCTTGAGACTGGTTAGGCCACTGACCTTCCTTTGTTGCCCTGGCAGTGTGCTTGGGAGCATTATAATGCATTATAATGCTGAAAGACCCAGCCGGGTTTCATCTTTAATGCCCTTGCTGATGGAAGGAGGTTTGCACTCAAAATCTCACGATACACGGCCCCATTCATTCTTTCATGTACAGAGATCAGTCGTCCTGGTCCCTTTGCAGAGAAACAGCCCCAAAGCATGATGTTGCCACCCCCATGCTTCACAGTAGGTATGGTGTTCCTTGGATGCAAGCTCAGCATTCTGTCTCCTCCAAATATTTCTACTAAACAGTTTTACTTTGGTTTCATTAGACCATATGACATTCTCCCAATACTCCCAATACTCTTCTGGATAATCCAAATGCTCTCTAGCAAACTTCAGACGGGCCCGGACATGTACTGGCTTAAGCAGGGGAATACCTCTGGCACTGCAGGATCTGAGTCCTTGGCACCGTAGTGTGTTACCTATGGTAGCCTTTGTTATGGTGGTCCCAGCTCTATGCGGGTCATTCACTAGGTACTGTGGTTCTGGGATTTTGGTCTCACTGTTCTTGTGATCATTTTGACCCCATGAAATGACATCTTGCGTGGAGCCCCAGATTGAGGGAGATTATCAGTTTTCTTGTATGTCTTCCATTTTCTTATTATTGTTCCCACAGTTGATTTCATCACACCAAGCTGCTTGCCTATTGCAGATTCAGTCTTCCCAGCCTGGTGCAGGGCTACAATTTTGTTTCTGGTGTCCTTCGACAGCTCTTTGGTCTTCACCACCGTGGAGTTTGGAGTGTGACTGTTTGTGGTTGTGGACAGGTGTCTTTTATACTGATAAGTTCAAACAGACTCCATTACTACAGGTAATGAGCGGAGGACAGAGGAGCCTCTTACAGAAGAAGTTACAGGTCTGTGAGAGACAGAAATCTTCCTGTTGTTTTTGGATGACTAAATACTTATTTTCCATCATAATTTGCAAAAAAAATCTTGCCAAATCAGACGCGGTGATTTTCTGGATTTTTTTTCCTCATTTTCCCTCTCATAGTTGTGGTCACCTATGATGTCAGTTACAGGCAAATCTTATCTTTAGAAGGGGGAGAACTTGCACAATTGGGGGCTGAATAAATACTTTTTTTCATCACTGTAAGTATTTCATACTCTGACGATTTTGCAAGTTTTCCCACTTACAAAGAATGGAGAGGTCGGTAATTTTTTATCATAGATAACCTCAACTGTGACAGACAGAAAAAAAAAATACAGAAAATCCTATTATATGATTTTTAAATAATTAAATTAAATGATTTGCATTTTATTGTATGAAATAAGTATTTTATCATCTACCGACCAGCAAGAATTCTGGCTCTCACAGAACTGATATTTTTTTCATTTAGATACTTTTACACTAGTTACCTGTATAAAAGACCCATGTCAACACTTCTACCCCATGGCCAAGACAAAAGAGCTGTCTAAGGACATCAGGGACAAAATTGTAGACCTTCACAAGCTAGGATGGGCTTTAGGATAATAGGCAGGCAGTTTGGTGAGAAGGCAACAACTATTGGCACAATTATTAGAAAATGGAAGAAACACAAGATGATTCGGTCTAGGGCTCCATGCAAGATCTTGTGGTGTAAGGATTATTCTCAGAAAGGTCAGGAATCAGCAGAGCACTATGCGGGAGGACCTGCTCAATGACCGGAAGAGAGCTTGGACCACAGTCTTAGAGATTACAGATAGTAACACACTACGCCATCAGTGATTTAAATCCAGCAGGACACGCATGGTCCTCCTGCTCACGACAGCACATGTACAGCCCCCTTGACCTTCACCAATGACTATCTGGATGATCAAGAGGAAGCATGGGAGAAGATCATATGGTCAGATGAAACCAAAAGAGAACTTTTTGGTATTAACTCCTCTTGCTGTGTTTTGAGGAAAAAGAAAGATAAGTACAACCCCAAGAACACCGTCCAAACCATGAAGCATGCTGGTGGAAATTTCATACTTTGGGAGTCTTTTCTGCAAAGGGGACAGGACGACTGCATTGTATTAAAGGGAGGATGGATGGGGTCATGTATCACATGATGTTTGATCACAAACCCCTTTCCTCAGTGAGAGCATTGAGGATGGGTCATGGATGGGTCCTCCAGCATGACAATGACCCAAAACACACAGCCAGGACAACTAAGCAGCGGCTCCATAATAAACATTTCAAGCTCCAGAAGTGGTCTAGCCCGTCTCCAGACCAGAACCCAATAGGAAATCTTTGGAGGGAGCTGAAACTCAATATTTCCAAGTGACAGCCATGAAAACGGAAAGATCTGGAAAAGATTTGTATAGAGGATGGACCAACATCCCATCTGCAGTGTGTGCAAAACAAAATGCTTGGGTGCTCAGTACTTATAACAAGGAGTATTATGCAAGAACTACCATGCTCGGTACTGGTAACTAGTGATGAGCGGGCACTACCATGCTCGGGTGCTCAGTACTCGTAACCAGTGATGAGCGGGCACTACCATGCTCGGGTGCTCAGTACTGGTAACTAGTGATGAGCGGGCACTGCCATGCTCGGGTACTCAGTACTGGTAACTAGTGATGAGTGGGCACTACCATGCTCGGGTGCTCTGTACTCGTAACTAGTGATGAGCGGGCACTACCATGCTCGGGTGCTCTGTACTCGTAGCTAGTGATGAGCGGGCACTACCATGCTCGGGTGCTTGTGTGACGCCCTGGCAAAACCAGGTAGTCACAGAAATAGTTAAACCTCTTTGGTACCACCTGATCCCACACTGGTACAGTGAAGCAGCCGCACCCCCCCCCCCCCAGTGTAACAAAAGCAGCAGGAGGGGAGGAGTTGAGTCAGTCGGTGGAAGGAGGCAGAGGAGTGCAGACAGGGGTTGTAGCTCCTGTGCTGCAGGGTAAGTGAAGCCAAGAGAAAGCAGAAGTCTTGGAGCTGAAGTGGAGAGTAGGCTCAGGGCAACCTGTAGTGGACCGGGGCAGGGTAGTAGCCCGCCGGTAGTGTGCACGGGACCCCAAGACTTGTGCAAAGAGAGGATTTCCCTTGTCCGAAACAGAGAAGGTGACTCATAGCTGGAGTGCAGGAGAGAGAGAGAGGGCCCTGCTTCTTGTACCGGGTGTGGGATCCAAACACCCCCGTACCAAAGGCCTACGGACACCGGCAATTTCTGGTTAAGTACTGGAATCTGTGTTTCCTGACCCTACACATGAAAGCAGCCTCATCCAACACCAGGACAACCTAACTGTGAGTTTCCTGCTCCCTGCAATCCCTGCCACCACCACAACTCCCACTGGGCCCCGGGACATCCATCCCTACCCATGGAGGGTTAATAACATCCAGCTGCCAGCCCAACGCCCCCGGGAGTCCCCTCAACGGCAGCGGTGGTACCCCATTTACCGCATACCGTGGGTGGCGTCACATACAAACTTTCCAAAATCCCATACACCATAATCCCCTTTTCAATTGAAGTGACCACGAGATCCCCTGGTCTGGAGACCCTCGAGCCACCCACAGAAGGTCCGAATCTGAGCAGCGTCGGCTGCTGAGAGCGGGGTGGTACACTTGGTACTCGTAACTAGTGATGAGTGGGCACTACCATGCTCGGGTGCTTGGTACTCGTAACTAGTGATGAGCGGGCACTACCATGCTCAGGTGCTCAGTACTGGTAACTAGTGATGAGCGGACACTACCATGCTCGGGTGCTCAGTACTGGTAACTAGTGATGAGCGGGCACTACCATGCTCGGGTGCCTGGTACTCGTAACTAGTGATGAGTGAGCACTGCCATGCTCGGGTGCTTGGTACTGGTAACTAGTGATGAGCGAGCACTACCATGCTCGGGTGTTCAGTACTGGTAACTAGTGATGAGCGGGCACTACCATGCTCGGGTGTTCAGTACTGGTAACTAGTGATGAGCGGGCACTACCATGCTCGGGTGTTCAGTACTGGTAACTAGTGATGAGCGGGCACTACCATGCTCGGGTGCTCTGTACTGGTAACTAGTGATGAGTGAGCACTACCCTGCTCAGGTGCTCTGTACTGGTAACTAGTGATGAGCGGGCACTACCATGCTCGGGTGCTCTGTACTGGTAACTAGTGATGAGCGGGCACTACCATGCTCAGGTGCTCAGTACTCGTAACTAGTGATGAGCGGGCACTACCATACTCGGGTGCTCAGTACTGGTAACTAGTGATGAGTGAGCACTACCATGCTCGGGTGCTCAGTACTGGTAACTAGTGAGGAGCGGGCACTACCATCCTCGGGTGCTCAGTACTGGTAACTAGTGATGAGTGAGCACTACCATCCTCGGGTGCTCAGTACTCGTAACTAGTGATGAGTGAGCACTACCATGCTCAGGTGCTCAGTACTGGTAACTAGTGATGAGTGGGCACTACCATGCTCGGGTGCTCAGTACTGGTAACTAGTGATGAGCGGGCACTACCATGCTCGGGTGCTCAGTACTGGTAACTAGTGATGAGCGGGCACTACCATGCTCGGGTGTTCAGTACTCGTAACTAGTGATGAGTGAGCACTACCATGCTCGGGTGCTCAGTACTCGTAACTAGTGATGAGTGAGCACTACCATGCTCGGGTGCTCAGTACTCGTAACTAGTGATGAGTGAGCACTACCATCCTCGGGTGCTCAGTACTCGTAACTAGTGATGAGTGAGCACTACCATGCTCGGGTGCTCAGTACTCGTAACTAGTGATGAGTGAGCACTACCATGCTCGGGTGTTCAGTACTCGTAAGTAGTGATGAGCGGACACTACCAGGCTCGGGTGCTCAGTACTGGTAACTAGTGATGAGCGGACACTACCATGCTCAGGTGCTCAGTACTGGTAACTAGTGATGAGCGGGCACTACCATGCTCGGGTGTTCAGTACTGGTAACTAGTGATGAGCGGCCACTACCATGCTCGGGTGCTCAGTACTCGTAACTACTGATGAGCGGGCACTACCATGCTCGGGTGTTCAGTACTCGTAAGTAGTTATGAGCGAGCACTACCATGCTCCAGTGCTTGGTACTCATAATGAGCAGTCATGCACTCTGACGGGCTCGACTCGTTCACAGAGTATAATAGAAGTCAATGGGAACCTCAGACATTTTTCTGGGAGATCTTCCGCATTGACTTCCATTATATTTGGTACACTCATGCTTTCATGCCCTCGTGCCCTTCCGAGCTTCTGACTGCTCGTTACGAGTACTGAGAAAATCACGACCTTAGAAAAACATCTTTTAAATAAACTTTGGGTTTGAAACAAAAAAATATTACTGGTCATGAGCTAAAAAGCTTCTCCTGGAGTCGTGTGTGAGAATTACCCCACGAGAAGCTTTGAGTCTTCGATCCTAAACAACTGCTTATAGACATCTGGAACGTTTTACACATTGTAGGCTTCATTTAGGTTCTGACCTCTCGTTATATTTTAAATATCTCTATGTTCCTTCTTATGTCACTACAGATGTCCCCAATAAGACACAAGTGGCCATGTTTATATTCTCCGGACTGACTGATGACAAAAATCTAGAAATGTTCCTCTTTACGGTATTCCTTGTTATTTTCCTTGTCACCATATTCACGAACCTCGGACTGGTGGCTATTGTTCATGGATCTTCTAATCTCCAGACCCCCATGTATTACTTTCTGAGTTACCTCTCTCTGGTGGATGTCTTGTATTCATTTACCATAATCCCTAAGATGCTTTCAGACCTTATGTCCTTGAAGGACAGCATCTCCTTTGAAGGTTGTGCTCTTCAGTTCTTCTTCTATGCTGCTCTGGCCTCCATAGACTCCCTTCTTCTCTCAACCATGTCCTATGACCGCTATGTTGCCATCTGCTATCCTCTCCGTTATGCCTCCATAATGACTAGGAAGAAATATCTATGTCTTGTTCTTCTTTCCTTCTCCATTGGCTTCATACAGTCCACCATACAGACTGGCTGTGCTTTTACTCTTCGATTCTGTGGGCCCAACCTCATTGACCACTTCTATTGTGATGCCCCTCTCGTCCTCAGACTTTCCTGCTCAGATACCTCAACATGTAATATGGTGACTATCTACATTGTCATTGCTATGGGCATGGGTCCACTGATGGCTATCCTACTGTCATATCTCTTAATCACCCTCTCAATTTCACGCATGAAATCAGCAGACAGCAGGAAGAAAGCCTTCAGCACCTGCTCATCACATCTCATCTGCATCTCTATCTTCTATGGAACCATATTTTTCACCTACCTGCATCCTCCTTCCCATGTCTTTACCATCCAAGACAAGGTGGCGTCCGTCTTCTACACCGCAGTGACTCCAATGCTGAACCCCATCATATATAGTCTGAGGAACCAAGATGTGAAAAGAACCATCATAGCATCAGCTCAGAAGCTGTTAATGATGTGTACACGGCATTAACATCTGTCCTACCGGAAAAATGCAAAAAAAATAAAATAAAATATGTAAACTTCATACCCTACTCTGAAATAGTTTAGGTCATTTTCACACTAACACCTGCATAAATTGAAGTTAGATCTTGAGCCTACGCCAGGAGCTAGGATACTAAAGATAGTGGTGCTGAAGAGGTCACAGTGGTGGGCTCATAAGGTGGTGTTGTGTGGAAGTCACACATTACATAGAGATAGCAACGCAAAAGAAATCTGAAGAATTTCACTCAACACCCCAAAAACTAGACAGTGAGACTGTGACAATGAGGAACTGTGGAAAGAGTACACGTTTATGAGCGATGAGATAAGGGTACTTTAAACGCTGCGTTCTCACTAGCGAGATCGCAAGCGAGCGAACCCGCCCCCGTCAGTTGTGCGACACGGGAAAATCGCTGCCCGTGGCGCACATCCTCGTTAGTCCCCGTCACACATACTTACCTGCCCTGTGACGTCGCTCTGGCCAGCGAACTGCCTCCTTTCTAAGGACACTGTGACGTCACACAGGCAGGCGTCCAATAGAAGCAGAGGGGCGGAGAGGAGCGGGACATAACATGCCGCCCACCTCCTTCCTTCCGCATTGCCGGTGGAGGCAGGTAAGGAGATGTTCGTCGTTCCTGCGGTGTCACACATAGCGATGTGTGGAGCTGCAGGAACGAGGAACAGCATCGTACCAGCAGCAGCAACGATATTAAGGAAATGAGCGACGTTACAACGAGCAATGATTTTTCACGTTTTTCTGCTCATTGATCATCGCTCATTGGTGCCACACGCTACGATGTCGGTACCATTGCCAGATGTGCGTCACTACCGACGTGACCCCGACGATTTATCATTACCGATATCGCAGCGTGTAAAGCACCCTATAGAGTCAGCATAAAGCTGAGACACACACTGAAGACCAAGTACCATGTTGTTAGATGAAATGCGAAGCATCTTCTTGGGGGAAATGCTCCAAGGCACTAAGAATTGTCAGGGTTGGAAAGCATTTGTAGGAATATCGTCCGATCTTACTGTTGGGGGTCACTCAAGTCTTGTACCAAAGAATAAGAAAAATAGGAAAAAATCCAGCTCACCCCTCCTCACTCCATGGAAAGCCGGAGGCAAACGGATAAACGCCCGGACCTGGGCGGGAACATACGATGCAGGAACAAAAGCAAATCCAGCGCCTTAGCAGGGAGACTCAGTAGTAAAACTCCAAACTTTATTAAATCCAGAATAAAAATACAAAAATACAGACCACTTTGTGGGGGTACAGGAAAAAGTGATCCACGGACAGAGGAAAAATTCCTACATGTTTCGACCAGTAGAGGTCTTAGTCATGGCTAAGACCTCTACTGGTCGAAACATGTAGGAATTGTATTTTTATTCTGGATTTAATAAAGTTTGGAGTTTTACTACTCAAGTCTCCCTGCTAAGGCACTGGATTTGCTTTTGTTCCTGCAAATAATAAGAAAGGGATTATATCGCATCATAAGTATACAGTGGCCAAATGGGATTAATGGCGACTGTGTGGAGATCAACCACTATGTTTGATCAACTCATTAAAAGGACTAGGAGGCCCCATGTTCCTGTCCTTTGATGAAGTGGACAGGATACACTGACACGTCTGACATGCAGTACAGGTAAAGAGGTTGAACAGACTTAAGATATTGACGATGTATCCTAAAGATCAGATGAGTGGGATCCAACACACGACCGATTTTCAGCTCAAGCACCGGCTGGATGTAAGCAGTGAATGAATCCCGGCTAAAGTACACTGGAATGAACACTATGCAGTGAACAGAGTTGGGTTTTTTGGCTCTTTTAATGTGTACATCCAGCTGCCACAAACTTTTTAGGGTTGCAACCAATTTTGGAATCCGTTAAGGCATGATTGACTGAAGAAATGTTACTTTCCAGGATTTCTTTAGACTCTTATTGCTAAGATGGGATACTGTCACGATCACTATGGGATAGTGGGGAACCAGGGGCGCTAACCGTTTTTCCAGTTAGGAGGCTCTATGCTATCCCTAATCTCAGGGATACTCCTGAAGGTGGAGATGCCTGTGCCTCCTTACTGGCCCTGCTCCTGACCAGCCCTGATCTGATTCCCCCAAGGGAGAGACAAGACAGGAGTGTGATGAAACCCACAGATAAGAACAGCCAAGGGAAATGCAAAATTCTATCACACCACATGCACAAATGTGACGCCCTGGCAAAAACCAGGTAGTCACACAATAGGCCCCCACATAACACCTTCCCTCACCTAGGTCACATACAGCCGACCTGAAACCCTAGTCACCCCCCTCAGGACAAGACAGGCACACCAGTGGGTGGGACCAGGCGGTTAGGAAACATCCACCTAGGGATCTAGACAGCCTGGGGCGGGAAAACAAACAGATTAAGTTGTAGTTCAAGATGAGTTGAGTGGAGTGGAGGCTGGAGCTAGGTGTAGCTCCAGGGGAGGAGAAGTTCAAGTTGAACGGTGCCAGGGTCGGAGCCCTGGTACCTTGGCTAGGTGGCAGACGGTGGTCTCCGTCAGCAGGAGACGGGAAGACGGCTCGGCAGATCCGAGAAGGACTGGCACAGGGTTGGAGCCCGCCGGTACCGACACCGGAGACCCGACGGGAAACCGTGCACAGAGGGGGTACTTGGACCCTGAAGCCAGGACTGGAACCAACAGCCTAGCTTATCAACTGATTGAGGGCAGGATTACAGGTCCTGTCCCAACCAAAGTCCCAAAAGCAGACAACCACCCACAGAGAGGGATAGGGCAACTGCCAGGGTCTATAGATCCCACGGGTCAGGGTCAGCGGGCACGGCTCCTCAGGCACACAGAAAGCCGGGAGCGGACTCCCGTGTTCCAGACCGGGAAGTCCAAACACACAACCAAAACTAGTGCAGAGGAAAAGATGGCGACCATCAACCCGGGTGGGGGACCAGAGTACAACCGGTCGCGGCGGCTGGCCACCAGCACCTTGGTTTACCAAAAGACTCATGTGATTCATTTACTTGTGAGTAACCAAATATCCCCTGGTACGTCCAGGCGCCCAAGCCCCTGCCATCGCCATACCCTGCACAGAGACACTGGGCCCCGGGACAACCATACCTACCCACGATGGGTTAACATCCAGCTGCCACTACATCTCCCCCGGGTATCCCACAACAGCAGCGGTGGTGTCCCACTTCACCACACACCGTGGGTGGCGTCACAAACCGAATACGGCCAAGGCCGTACAACTACGTCCCCTTTTCATTCGGCGTGTCCGCGTGACCCCCGGGTCCGGAGGATCCCTCGAGCCACACAGCAGGTCCGGATCCGAGCAGCCTGGCTGCTGCGGGCGTGGGGGTGGCACACAAAGGTTAAAATTAGTCATGGGCGGACCCGCAGATACCCAGGATTGGTGAGTCCAACAAGGATTTTTTTAAAAAAAAAATTCGGCCCGGGATTGATCCTGGATAACTGTGCGGATGGAAGTCCCCTTATAAGTCTATGGGAACCAGAATCAGGCACTTGGTGGTGCCATGATCCAGGCCAGTTTCCACTGCTGTGGTTTTCTTCAGCTCCGGTCTGGTCATGTCAGTGGTTAATTCCTCCCTGCCTCCTTCTAGCTCCTGGGACGCTATATCATGGCGCTACACCTCCAGTTCAGCGCCAGTGATATTCTATGCTCTGTAATGTGTGTTTCTGGCTCCTGTGAGTTCACCGACCTGTCCTGCCCCCCTGCTACATAGCTCTGACTCGTGTTTCCCTTTGTTCGTCCTCTCATCTCAGTTCCTTACTATTCATCCTTGTCTCTCTTATCCCGGTTCTGACCTGCTTTCCCTCCTCCCTTGTCTGTACTTGAACTCCACGCCATCTGACCTGTATCCTAGTTACCTACTCCGGTCTTGTCTCTCCCTTTGGCTGTATCCTCTCGGCTTCTGAACCTCGGCTATCACCTGGCAATGATTTGCATATTCCTGTGAACTGTCTTGACCTCCTGCTGCTGACTCGGTATGTTGACTACTCTGCTGTCCTCTGCTGGGGATCACCTGCTAACTGCACTCTGAGGTTACAATGCTGGTAACTTCAGTATCTTCCTAGTACAGTGTGACAGGTGGTAGAAGGGATAGGGGATTACAGCAAGCACTTTACACTTACCAGTATACCCCGCGTGGCTGTAACGCTACTTTCAGGACTGCATATTATCCTTCATACATATGTGTAATGCCTGCCTGGATCAACAAACTCAGGGGGGATGTAATGGACAGACTAGAGGGAAGCCACTCACCAAGCAGGACCCCCAGAACCCTGAAACCCTTGAACCCCTATACAGGGATTTGGAATTACACAGGGCCCTGGAGATCACTACCTGCAGGCTGCAGTCCGATGAGAGTAGTCGTCAGGCAGGGTCAAACCAAGAATAGCAGAACAGAGTTAGAATCGGCAGGCAAGGACAAAATCAGAAAACGGAGCAGAGGTCAAATCCGGATCGGGCAGCGAGGTACAAAAACAGCAGGCAGAAGGGTAGTCAGAAAACACGCAGAAGTCAGCACACAGGAATCACCAAACAGAATAGGACGGATCAGGAACCAGGAAATCAGAACTATCTCTGGCAGTGGTCATGTGACAGGAGGGGGAATAAGAAGGGTGTGGTGTCTTCCCATTGGCTGTAGCTGAACGCTGGAAACTTCAGCTGGAAGACATACGCCACCCACAGTCAGCCAGCGGTACTGCAGATCCCAAGATAACCCAGCCCAGTGGATGATCGGAGCCTGCGCCCACCGGTGCCGCTGACATCGACTCCTCTCCCATCACCAGCACAATCCACAGCAGGAACACGGCGTTGCCTGGTGATCGGAGCAGAAGTCGCTGGAGCAGACTCCGGCGGTGACGTAACAATATGCACTGCTTCCCCAGCCCACCGGTAATCCCAACATCTCTGGTTGCCGTCAGGCGGGCCTTCAAACTGTGTGACAGCATCTCTGATTGCTTTGAATCACATACACTGTGTGCGTGTCTATCGTGTAAAAATAAATAAATAAATTGGCGAAGGGTCCACCACATACTGAGATACCCAGCACAGATAAAGTATATGGCTACAGGCCACAGCCCCCAGCCGTGCACTTATCTTGGCTGTGTATCAAAATAAGAGGAACAGCATGCGGCTTTAAATAAATAATTTAGAAAATTTGAGTGCATTCCCCCCCAATTTTGATACTCAGCTATGATAAAGCCGACAACTAGGGGTTGGTATTATCAAGCTGGGAAAGATGCATGGTTATTGGGCCCCCACCTAAAAATAGCAGCTTGCAACCATCCAGGATTGTCTCATCCATTTGATGGGGCAAGCCCAGAACTTTACCTGGCTCATCCCTATTGCCCTGGTGCTAACAGATGTTATTAAACCGTGAATTAGTAATGGGAAGCATCTATGAGACCCTCCCATTACTAATCTGTAAGTGAAAAGAATTCAAACACAAAACAGAGAAAAGATCCTTTATTTGAAATAAATTACAAAAAAACACCCTATTCCCTTTATTAACCACGAAAACACCCAGTTCCGACATAATCCACATGAAGTCCCACGACAATTCCAGCTCTGCCCAGCTTTGACTGCAGGTAAACTGACCTCAGGTGACCTCCTTAAACTGACCTGTGGTGAGGTCACTGAACTCACAGACCTGCACCGCGTTTTCTAGCGGGAAAGGCAAATTTGGTGCTGAAATGTCTGCACCAAATTTCAGCACCAAATCTGAACCTCCTTACAGAAAACCATATTGAAACAATATCATAATCATCCTGCCGAGCTTGGTACAGTTCAGGTTGAACATGACCTTTTTTTCATCTTCTGCACTTTCTGTAAAAAAGCGCCAGGCTAAGGAACACCTAACCCCTTTCTCTGGGATGTGGCTGCGTGTTGGTGTACTGGGAAACAGTTGCCTGCCTTCTCCTTATGGCCCCCCCACTGTCTTTTCCTGCCAGTTGCAATGCTGCAGATCCCTCCCCATCTTCACTGCTGTGCTCGCTCTGCATGCCATCTTGCCAGGTTAGGCCAGTGACTTCATCGTCCACCATCTTTTCTTCCACTTCCACACTGTAGTCCTCCTCCTAACATAAACTTAATAACTTCTAGGTAACTGTGTCTCATCATCATCCACCTCTTGAGACAGTAATTGCCATTCCCCATCGTCATCTTCTTCTGATCATGGCTGCTCTAATATTAGGGCATCACCACACACAATCTCCACATGTTCCTCTTGAAACATGCATGGGAAATGGCCAGAAGCCATAAATGGAAAGGTAAAGAGCTCCGCGAAATGTTCAACTGTGGGGTCAATTGATTCCTGGGACTCTCCATGGTGGGAAGAAGGAAGATCAGAATGAGAATTACTTGGTCATAAGTCTTGACTAGTCAGACCGGACCATGTGGAAGACAGGGTGGTGCTGGTAAACAGACTGGAAGCATTATCTGCCATCCAGCCCACACCCTGCTCGAACTGTTCTGGCTTCAATAGTAGTATCCCTCGCCCTCCTGCAAAGTGAGAAAAGTCTAGATGATGTATCTTTGCTGTGCTTCCAAACCAGGCCACATTTGCGCTGGCCAATGGCCACAGTCTCTGTGTGCACAACCATCAGTGGGTCGTCCACTTCCCCATCCCTTACCGCACACCTCACTAATTATAAATTATGTACGCAGATAAAAGCAGTGTTATTAAAGACTACAAGGTATTTAACTTAGCTCTCAAAATGATTGTTGTTTGCAGATGACAGCAGCAACATACGGAAAGGCAATGAACCCTGCCTAAATGCCTCTAATACGCTGTGCCTTCTACATAGGATAACTGCACACTAATTACAGATTCAGAGCAGTATTATTAGAGACTAGAATGTAAGTAAATTAACCCTGAAAGGAATTTTGTTTGTATAGTACAAGGACTGTACCTCAAGAAAACCTGCCTAAATGCCTCTAATACACTATCCCTACTGCAGAAACTAACCCTACACTAATCACAGATAAGAGCGATATTATTAGAGAATAGAATCTATTTGAATCAGCCCTGACAAGGACTGTTGGTTACTGTTGCATCAGCAGGTACTGTCACGCTATAGCACACTATCCCTTCTCCAGCAGGTACTGTCACGCTATAGCACACTATCCCTTCTCCAGCAGGTACTGTCACGCTATAGCAAACTATCCCTTCTCCAGCAGGTACTGTCACGCTATAGCACACAGTCCCTTCTCCAGCAGGTACTGTCACGCTATAGCACACAGTCCCTTCTCCAGCAGGTACTGTCACGCTATAGCACACTGTCCCTTCTCCAGCAGGTACTGTCACGCTATAGCACACAGTCCCTTCTCCAGCAGGTACTGTCACGCTATAACACACTGTTCCTTCTCCAGCAGGTACTGTCATGCTATAGCACACAGTCCCTTCTCCAGCAGGTACTGTCACGCTATAGCACACAGTCCCTTCTCCAGCAGGTACTGTCACGCTATAACACACAGTCCCTTCTCCAGCAGGTACTGTCACGTTATAACACACTGTTCCTTCTCCAGCAGGTACTGTCATGCTATAGCACACAGTCCCTTCTCCAGCAGGTACTGTCACGCTATAGCACATAGTCCCTTCTCCAGCAGGTACTGTCACGCTATAGCACACAGTCCCTTCTCCAGCAGGTACTGTCACGCTATAACACACTGTTCCTTCTCCAGCAGGTACTGTCATGCTGTAACACACTGTCCCTTCTCCAGCAGGTACTGTCATGCTGTAACACACTGTCCCTTCTCCAGCAGGTGCTGTCATGCTATAACACACTCTCCCTTCTCCAGCAGGCACTGTCATGCTGTAACACACTGTCCCTTCTCCAGCAGGCACTGTCATGCTGTAACACACTATCCCTTCTCCAGCAGGTACTGTCATGCTGTAACACACTGTCTCTTCTCCAGCACGCACTGTCATCCTGTAACACACTGTCCCTTCTCCAGCAGGTACTGTCACGCTATAACACACTCTCCCTTCTCCAGCAGGTACTGTCATGCTGTAACACACTCTCCCTTCTCCAGCAGGTACTGTCATGCTGTAACACACTGTCCCTTCTCCAGCAGGTACTGTCATGCTGTAACACACTGTCCCTTCTCCAGCAGGTACTGTCATGCTGTAACACACTTTTCCTTCTCCAGCAGTTACTGTCATGTTGTAACACACTGTCCCTTCTCCAGCACGCACTGTCATCCTGTAACACACTGTCCCTTCTCCAGCAGGTACTGTCATGCTGTAACACACTCTCCCTTCTCCAGCAGGTACTGTCATACTGTAACACACTCTCCCTTCTCCAGCAGGTACTGTCATGCTGTAACACACTGTCCCTTCTCCAGCAGGTACTGTCATGCTGTAACACACTGTCCCTTTTCCAGCAGGTACTGTCATGCTATAATACACTGTCCCTTCTCCAGCAGGTACTGTCATGCTGTAACACACTCTCCCTTCTCCAGCAGGTACTGTCATGCTGTAACACACTGTTCCTTCTCCAGCAGGTACTGTCATGCTGTAACACACTGTCCCTTCTCCAGCAGGTACTGTCATGCTGTAACACACTCTCCCTTCTCCAGCAGGTACTGTCATGCTGTAACACACTCTCCCTTCTCCAGCAGGTACTGTCATGCTGTAACACACTGTCCCTTCTCCAGCAGGTACTGTCATGCTGTAACACACTGTCCCTTCTCCAGCAGGTACTGTCATGCTATAATACACTCTCCCTTCTCCAGCAGGTACTGTCATGCTGTAATACACTGTCCCTTCTCCAGCAGGTACTGTCATGCTGTAACACACTGTTCCTTCTCCAGCAGGTACTGTCATGCTGTAACACACTGTCCCTTCTCCAGCAGGTACTGTCATGCTGTAACACACTGTTCCTTCTCCAGCAGGTACTGTCATGTTGTAACACACTGTCCCTTCTCCAGCAGCTCTCCCTACACTATTTCCAGGTACAGTGTGCCGAGCATGGCATCCACAGGTTTTACATAGGCCCCATAAGGTGATGCGGTCAGCCAATCACAGTAATGCCCATGGCCAATATGGCCAAGATGGCTTTGGCATTACAATGATTGGCAGGCAATCCCAGGACATTTAGTGGCTTTAAATCAGCCATAAAACATGTGGCGCAGGAGCTAGAGCATATACCAGGATACTCGATCAAGTATTTAGCGTCTTGAGCACCCCGATGCTTGATTGAGTACCGAGCAGTGAAGAACAAACTTGTCCATCACTAGTTATCAGTTTTTAATATATGCAGTTAACAAAAGTTATTTGGGGTCAAAACTGAATGTTAAGGTTCAGAGTTGGATGAGCTTTTACACTGACATTTCTCACATGAAGCTACATCGGGAGAAGGTTTCTGGTGTCATGTGTGATAAATGAGTCAGATATGATGAACTCCCTGAAGACACGGAGGCGCACGGTGCTGAGTCCGAGCCTCAATAATCAGCTCTGGGAGCTCAGCGCAGAACGAGTCTCTGGGGTCTCGGGGAGGAATATAAGGAGCTCCGGAGTCATCTCTCTGTGCCGCAGTCATATGCTGTCACAGATATCAGGCATTTATTACACATTTTTAGGTTTTGAAATATCACTGCTGAATTATAATCATTTTATCTCCTAATTCACATGTAAAGAAGAATTCATGAAATGTGGCTTGAACCTTGGACCCTGCAGGGCATCCTATGAAGACTATATATGTTGTATTCATAATTCAGGGAATAAGTTCTGAATCCGGGAGTCGTGAACGTGAGCATGAAAAAATACATCAAAAACGCACATAACACTGAAGGTAAGGGCAAAGATTCCCCATTCTGTTATATCTGCAGGAACATCTTCCCCATGTGTGGAGCTTTAGGTGGAGCAGGAGTAGCATTTCCACTCAAGCCCCAGTGCCCTATGAAGCCCAATGGCACCGTTATCAGATACATATCACCATTGTTATGGATGGCTCCTGGTAGGTGGCGCTTCTGGGGCTGATGTTTCCCCTGAGGCTTAAGCGGGCTTTACACGCTACGACATCACTAATGCGGAGTCGTTGGGGTCACGGAATTCGTGACGCACATCCGGCCGCATTAGCGATGCCGTTGCGTGTGACATCGATAAGCGATTTTGCATCGTTGCAAAAACGTGCAAAATTGCTAATCGGCGACACGGGGGTCCATTCTCAAATCTCGTTACTGCAGCAGTAACGAGGTTGTTCCTCGTTCCTGCGGCAGCACACATCGCTGCGTGTGACGCCGCAGGAACGAGAAAGCTCCCCTTACCTGCCTCCCGGCCGCTATGCGGAAGGAAGGAGGTGGGCGGGATGTTACGTCCCGCTCATCTCCGCCCCTCCGCTGCTATTGGGCGGCGGTTCAGTGACGTTTCAGTGACGTCACTGTGACGCCGCACGGACCACCCCCTTAGAAAGGAGGTGGTTCGCTGGTCACAGCGACGTCGCCGGACAGGTAAGTATGTGTGACGACTGTGGGCGATGTTGTGCGGCACGGGCAGCGATTTGCCCGTGTCGCGCAACAGATGGGGGCGGGTACCCACACTAGCGATATCGGGACCGATATCGCAGTGTGTAAAGTAGCCTTTAGGAGCTTGAAGTCACAGTAAAGTTGTCTGAGGCTATCAGCTCAGAAAAGGCCTCTGACAGAAATGGTGCGGACTACTCTAACTGAAAGAACCCAGAGGAATCCTAGATTTCATCTTAAACCACTATACAGGGATCAGGACTTACAATGGGACCCCCTGGGTTGTATCTACGGAGTAGATGCTGGTCATAGGAGTGAGCCAGATGCAAGAGTAGTAAGATTAGTCAGGCCGGTAACAGAAGGGGCAGACCAAGAGGAAGACTTAGAAAGCCATACTATAGTCAGAGCAGTAACTAAGGTCCGTCATATACAACATCAGACAAACTGAGGACAGATTAGGAAGGGATCGTGGAGAGAAGTAATCAGGGTCAAACGACGGGTGAAGAACAGCATGACTGCAACTCATGGAGACCACCAGAGTAAGTGGACTAAACAAGTAACTGGCAACTCTATTCTGGAGGTTTATATAGGGTGTGGTGCGGTCCTATTTACCAAAGACGGGAGCTGATTACAGCAGCAGAGCTCCCTTCTGTCTGGATGGATGGCATAAAAGGGCCCAACTACAGCAGTTTCCCTGATCGGAGACCACCTGCGCCTCCCAATAATATAGGCCATTACATCTATTTATTGACCACTGCAACCCACAGAGTGAATATGTTTGTGCCTGTCATAAGAAGCAAACGAGGCCCTCCTCTAGGTGAATAAATGAGTGTTTCTTTGGTAAAATGACCGCAATCCAGCACGTGAAAACGTTTTTGCTCTAAAATTAGACCTTCATCAGTTCACGGCAATATATACATACAGCTCTGGCAAAAATTAAGAGACCACTTCCAAATTTTCAGTTTTTCTGATTTTTCTCTTTATAGGTATATTTTTGAGTAAAATGTAAATTGTTCTTTTATTCTATAAACTACTGACGTTGTCTCCGAATTTCCAAACAAAAAATGTTGTATTTATTTCCTGAAAATGGAAAATGGTCAAAATAACAAAAAATGCCGTGCAAAGATGTTTGTTGAATTTTCTTTACCTAATTTTCAGCTTTGACCAACACCTGGTCGTCTAATGGTTAGATGGAGACCTGGAGAGGTGACAAGCCACAGAGTCTTGCACCCAGTGTGAAATTTGGTGAAGGATCGGTGATGATCTGGGGACGCTTCAGCAAGGCTGGAATTGGGCAGGTTAATCTTTGCGAAAGACGTATGAATCATCAAGCTGCATACAAGGTTATCCTGGAAAAACAGTTGCTTCCTTCTGCTCAGGCAATGTTCCCCAACTCTGAGGACTGGTTTTTCCAGCAGGACAATGCGCCATGCCACACAGCTAAATCAATCAATGTGCGAATGAAGGACCACCATATCAAAACCCTGTCATGGTCAGCCCAATCTCCAGACCTGAACCCCATTGAAAACCTCTGGAATGTAATCAAGAGGAAGACGGATAGTGACAAGCCATCAAACAATGAACAAATTAAATTATTGCACCAGGAGTGGCATAAGGTCACCCAAAAGCAGTGTGACAGACTGGTGGAAAGCGGCCAAGACGCAGGAAAGCTGGGATTAATAATCATGGTTATTCCACCGAATATTGATTTCTGAATCTTCCTGAGATAAAACATTGTTGAGTATTGTTGTGTGTAAATGATGATGGACTTGTTTTCTTTGCATTATTTGAGGTGTGAATACAATGCATTGTTCTGTTATTATCACCATTTCTCATTGTCAGAAAATAAATACAGAATTTATTGCTTGGAAATTATAGATTAGATTATAGAATAAAGATCAATTTACATTTTACTCACAAATAGAAAGAGGAAAATCAGAAAAACTGACAATTTGGAAGTTGCCTCTTAATTTTCGCCAGAGCTCTATGTACAGAAAAGAGTAGGGGTCAAATAATTCAATAAATGTCAGGGGACATAGAAATAAAAGGGAACAAATGAAGTAAAACAAATTAAGTAGGTAATTTCAATGAGAAGAAAATAAAAAAATGGAGCCACAAAGAAAAAGAAGAAAAATAGGAAAGATGAAGTAAAAGAGCAGAGCCGCAGAGAAGGTCGGGGCAGACAGGTATATGGAGCAAGTATAGAAGACAAGTGTCAAGACTGAGCAGCTGCACCATGATTTGTGCAACCAAATTCCTTAAAGGATCAGGTAAGTCACCCAATAAATCCTCATTTATTCTCCTACTGGAGGGCATTGTTTATCTTCTAGAAGTTTCGGCACCGGATCCTTCTTGGGCGCCCACCCACAGAAGTGCTGAGATTCCTGGTACGGTCAACACAAGCAGCCATCACTGAATAGATCTAGGTAACAGTCACAACATCATGACATTCAAGTCCTTAAACCCTCTGAGAATAGTGGAGAGGAGTCTCAAGAAATTAATAGACAAGATGTAGTACAACAAAAAATTGTTATGGAACCAAATGGAAAACACAAGGTGCCCAGTGTTGAACTAAAGGATCTTAGACCCAAGAAGAGAGAGATTTTTTCACATCGATTTGTTCATTGTAGAACATGTAAAGGTCAGACTATGAGTAACGTGTAACAGGTTATAGGTGGGATAACACTAAGAAAAGGTGTAGCTGCAAGTAACCTGCTTCATAAAAAGCGTCAGAAGATGTCTACCATTGGAATTTATGGTGTTTGTTGTATATGGTGTCCAGCAAAGAATTAGCCTATGACACTGATAACCAGATAACCACTTTTTTTAGAAGACCACCTGTTGATCAAGTTCTTTTCATATTGGTCTCCTTCGACAGGACCATCCCTCTCGAGAACTCTTTTTGTTTTTTCAATTTAACTTTAATAGTCATCACAAAAAGGCTGGTTTTTTTTTGTTTTTTTTCTTTAGTCCAAATTTGAGGGGTTTGAAACAAAAAATATTAAGGGTTGATGAGAAATCTCATAGAGTCTACTGTGGGAATAAACCCAAGAGACGTTCTGTGAGTGTGATCCTAAACAACTGCTTTTAAGACTTCAGGAAATGTTTTTACAAATTTTAGGCTTCTAAATTTATAGACTTTAAGTTCTGACCACTAGTTATATTTTGTATATTTCTTTGCTTATGTCACCACAGACGTCTCCAACAAGACACAAGTGGCCATATTTATATTCTCTGGATTGACTGATGATGAGATACTAGAAAACTTCCTCTTCACACTATTCACTGTCATCTACCTCGTCACCATTTTCGCGAACCTTGGTCTAGTTGTTATTGTTCGTAGATCCTCTAATCTTCAGACCCCCATGTATTACTTCCTGAGTTACCTCTCTCTGGTGGACATCTTCTATTCCTCAACGATAACTCCTAAGATGCTTTCAGACCTTATGTCCTTGAAGAAGACCATTTCTTTTGAAGGTTGTGCTCTTCAGTTCTTCTTCTATGCCGCTCTGGCTTCCATAGACTCCCTTCTTCTCTCCAACATGTCCTATGACCGCTATGTTGCCATCTGTCACCCTCTTCATTACGTCTCCATAATGACTAAGAAGAAATGTCTGTGCCTTGTTTTACTTTCCTTCTCTATTGGCTTTATACAGTCCTCAGTTCAAACCAGTTGCGCTTTTACTCTTCGATTCTGTGGGCCCAACTTCATCGATCATTTCTACTGTGATGCTCCTCTGGTCGTCAAACTTTCCTGCTCAGATACCTCAACATGTAATATGGTGACTATCTACATTGTCAGTGCTATGGCCATGGGTCCATTGATGGCTATCCTACTGTCATATCTCCTAATTACATTCTCAATTTCACGCATGAAATCAGCAGACAGCAGGAAGAAAGCCTTCAGCACCTGCTCATCACATCTCATCTGCATCTCTATCTTCTATGGAACCATATTTTTCACCTACCTGCATCCTCCTTCCCATGTCTTTAGCACCCAGGAGAAGGTGGCGTCACTCTTCTACACCGCAGTGACTCCAATGCTGAACCCCATCATATATAGTCTGAGGAACCAAGATGTGAAAAGAACCATCATAGCATCAGCTCAGAAGCTGTTAATGATTTGCACACGGCATTAACATCTGTCCTACCGGTCTTGGTGTAAACCGAAAAAATGCAAAAAAAAAAATGTCATCTACATATCCTGTTCTAAAATAGTCTACAACAATTTCAGGCCAATTCTTGGGGACATCAGTCAGGTCTAGGAGCCCACTTAAAAAAGTGTGTATCCTGCCACTGATGGTAGCCATACCGGAGAGGTCACAGGACATTGCTTGTGATGGGTCCATACGGTAGTGTAGTATAATAGTCAAGCATGACATAAAGAAATATCAGCAGAAGAAATATGAAGAACTTAACTCAAAACCTTACAAACTAGACAGGGAGACTTACACTGAGGAACTGTGGAAAGACTAAACGTTTATGAGCGATGAGATAGAATTGACAAGAAACTGAGTCCTATATTAAAGACCAAGCAAACAGAAGTGTGAAGCATCTTGTTGGGGAAGTTGCTCCAAAGCACTAGAAACATGTCATGGGTGGAAAGCATTTTTAGGAGTATCATCAGATGTTGCTGGTAGGGAACATTTAAGTCTTGTGCCAAAGAATAAGAAAGAGATCATCACATCATGAGTATACAGTAACCAAATTGGTTAAAGACAATGGTGACTGTCTAGGGATTAACTCTTGTGTTTGACCAACTCGATAAAAGGCCTAGGGGGTTCCAATGCTCCTGTCATTAGATAAAGTGGCAGGAAACACTGGGTCTTCTGACATGCAAAACAATTAAAGGGGTAACTGACTTAAGATATTGATGACCTATCCTTCAAATCAGATCTGCAGGAGTCCAACACCTGATCTATCACCAGCTCTGGCAGTGGCTGGGTGTAAACAGTGACTTAAGCCTTGCTGCCATGTACAGGGATGTCAGATATTGATAAGCTATCTTCAAGATCAGATCTGCGGGAGTCCAACACCCGATCTATTTTCAGCTCTAGTGGTGGACGGGTGTTAGCAGTGAATGAAGCCTTGCTGCCGTACACAGGGATGGCCACTACGCCATAAAGGAGCTTAGCTTCTTGACTCTCTTCATTGTTAACATCCGGCTGCCATGGACAGAGCGACAGCAGATTGGAATCCATTAAAGCAAAATGAGCAGAAGAAATGTCACTGTCCAGGCTGCAGTAAGATGACCATTCCCTGGATGGGGGATTCTCAACATTTAAAATGAAAGCTTATCCATTTATCTCTAGAATGGGTGAAATATATTTCATAAAGGTCCAATAGTTGGGACGTCCACAGACCCCCAAAACAGGGCTTTAAAATACATGATCAGGATAGAGCAAGGGCCACATATGACAAAAAAAGCCAAGTGCTGTTCTCAGGTGTCTCCAGCCGTCCCATAGACATGAATGGATCCATACTTGCACCATTAACATCCTAACGGGGGATTTCCGAGCCAGCTCTGGAGATGGGCCAGGGTCCCAGTAGTCAGACCCCCACTGATCAGCAGCAGGAATCCTCCGGACAGATGTAGTGTGAGAATAACCATTCAAAGCAGATCTTTATTCTAGAAAGTTTAGACCTCGCGACCCAACCATTTTGTCACATATCATACTGAATACAGACGAAATACAGTAGAAGCGATTTATGAAATCAAGGATTCCATTACTTTTGGCGACCTTCACTGCCCAGGATTAACCAGCACTGGACATGGAGGGACACAGACACTTAATGATTTCTAGAAGAAATATGGTGCCCGGAGCCGGAGACTTTTATTTGTCTCAAGTATCAAAAGATAAAAATTATAAAGATCATAAATAAATAAAAATATTTTTTTAAATATAATGCACATATCTATATGAGAAAATTAAGAGAAGAAAAGGACGTTCGTTTATAATGAGGTATTAGCTATAAATATGGGGGCGACTTGTGATACACGGTGGAATGGGAGAGAAAGAAACAATAACGAGCAAAATACATGAATCATATCCAGAACATTAACAGAAGTCCTATGTGACTGAATACACCACTACCAAAATGATTGGCTCAGCCCTATAAGAACCAGGCCAGTTTGGACATTCATGGAGTATTAACATATCTTGGTTGAGATGAGGACTAGAGATGAGCGAACTTTTCAAAGTTAGGTTTCTTGATCTTTACTGAGCTTCTCGGTGTTCCCCGAACAGTTCGTTGGACATACCAAGTCAGTTGAATTAAATGGGAGCCCAAACTTATGTGCTGCAAAATGGTGTAGGTGGCTGTAAAAGAAAGAAAATAAAGCACAACACACTTACCGAGTCTCCCCGCGGCTGTAACTGCTCCCGCGGATGTACTTCCAGAGCCGCTGACTATCACTAATACATATTCTCTGCTTTCTTCGGCCACTGGTGTCTCTGATTGGCTGCTGTCAGACCCCGCAACAGCTAGTGTCTATGATTGGTTAGAATCACAGATGTTGTGAGCGGGTCTCTGTCATGGTATAAAATAACTAAATAAAACAATTGGCATAGGGCCCCCCATCTATTGATGCCAGCACAAATACATCCTATAGCTACAGCTAACAGCCTTGTGCTTATCTTGGCTATCAAAATTAGAAGCACCGCATGTGGCTTTTATTTAAATTATTGAAACAAATAATTTGAAGGAAAAAAAAAGGCTTGCGGTCCCCCTTAATTTTGATACCTAGCCAAGATACAGCCCGATAGCTGGGGGCTGGTATTCTCAGTCTAGGGAGAGCCATGCTTATTGGCCCCCCAGACTAAAAATATCAGCCTGCAGCTGCCTTGGATTGCTGCATCCATTAGATGCAACAATTCCATCATTTTACCTGACTCTTCCCGAATGCCCTGGTGCAGTGGCAATCAGGGTAAAAGGGGGTTAATCGCATCTCACAGCTGCCACTAAACCCTAGATTAGTAATGAAAAAGGAAAAAAGTCCAGCGCAGTCCTCAGAGTAGAAATTTAAAAAAGTCACATTTATTTAGTAAATCCATAAATAATGAGTGATATACAGAGCGGTCAGCTGGGAAAATATAAAGGACAAGCCAGAGCCCACAGAACTACGCGTTTCGACACATAGTCTTAATCATGTTCTGAGAAGGAAAAAGGGGTTAGTCGCATCTCACAGCTGCCACTAAACCCTAGATTAGTAATGGGGGGGTCTATGAGACCCCCCCCAATTACTACTCATTACTAATCTGTAAGTGAAAGTAAATAAACACAAAAACAGAAAAATTCTTTATTTG
The DNA here is from genome assembly GCF_048569485.1 of Anomaloglossus baeobatrachus. NCBI lineage: Eukaryota > Metazoa > Chordata > Amphibia > Anura > Aromobatidae > Anomaloglossus > Anomaloglossus baeobatrachus. The sequence continues at coordinate 698,087,106 of NC_134356.1, forward strand.
AAATAAAAAACAAAAGACCTTCTTTCACCAATTTACCAATTTATCAAGCTGAGGTCCCATGACAATCCCAGCTTTGCTACATCTGAAATTACAGCGCGTGGCAAACGAACATGACAGTCTGCTGTGACTGTAGGCAGAGAATGAACCATGGCAATCAGCAGTGACATCATTCAGGTGAGCTGTGGTCACAGCTGGAAGTTCCCATGGCCCTCTACCTGTGACCGCAGGTAACCTGACCACAGTGAACTCACATCACATCAGGTGAGGTCACAGAGCTCAATAAAGTCACTTGTCTGCAGATCTATCGTACTGTAAAAATAAATATTTAAAAACAATTGATGTAAGGTCCTCCCATATTATGATACAAATAAAGCATACGGCTACAGGCTGCAGACCCCAGCTGTGCGCATATCTTGGATGTGTATTAAAATAAGAAGAACCGCATGCAGATGTTTTAATTATTTAAATAAATACTTTTAAAAAATGGCATGCTGTCAAGCCCAAGTTTGATACACAGCCGTTATAAAGCCCAACAGCTGGGAGCTGGTATTCTCAGAATAGAGAGACTCATGGTTATTGAGCCCCCAGCCTAAAAATAGCAGCCTTTACCTGGCACTTCCAAATTGCCCTGGTGTGATGGCAATCAGAGTAATAAGGGGTTAATAGCAGCTTACAGCTGCTACAAAGCCCTAGATTAGTAATGGGGATGGCCTATGAGACCCCCCATTACCAATCTGTAAGTGAAAGTGAATAAACACAAACACCAAAAAAATCCTTTATTTGAAATAAAATATAAAAAAAACCTCTTTCACCAATTTATTAACCCCTAAAACATTCAGTTCCGACATAATGCACACAAGGTCCCACGACTATTCCAGCTCTGCTACATTTGAAGTTACGCTGAGCAGCCATAGAACTTGACTGCCTACTGTAACTTCAGGCAGAGCCTGAGCCAAATCCATCAGCAGATGTCACTCAGGTTAGTTTCGGCCACAGCTGAAGGTTCCCACGACCCTCCACCTGTGACATAAGGTAGCCTGACCTCAGGGGTTCTCAATGAACTCACAGACCTGCATCTACTTTAAGAAAACTGCGGGGCTTTTTGCCAAGAAATGCAGATTTGTCGCTGACATTTTTACTTCATGTTGCTGCACCAAATCTACACCTCCTGGCAAAAAAATTGCTTCACAATCATATGCGTTATGAAGCGTTTTTCATATTTTTTTTGCCAGGTTGTGTAGATTAGGTGCAAGAATATGGTGTATTGCAGCACCAAATCTGCATCTCTTGGCAAAAAGTGCAAAAAAATGTTTGGTTTTGGTGTGGTTTTCTGCCAGGAGGTGCAAATTTGGTGCTGAAATCTAGTACAGAAAACTGGACCAAAACAGCATCAAAATCTCTTTCTGCATTTTTTTTTTCCAAAAAGATGGAGATTTGGTGCTGAAGTTTGTACAACATATTTTTACACCCAGTCTACACCTCCTATCAAAAAATTGCATTATAACACATGCGATAGTGATGTGATTTTTTTTTTCAGGAGTTGTAGATTGGGTGCAGGAATATGGTATAAATGTTTCATCACCAAATCTGCATCTCTTGGCAAAAAAGCAGTTTTCTGCCAGGAAATGCAGGTCTGTGAACTCAGTGAGCGTCATTGAGGTCTCTTGAGGCCAGGCTACCTGTCGTCACAGGTGGAGAACCGTGGGAATCTTCAGTTATGGCCGAAGCTCACCTGAGTGATGTCACTGCTGATCGCCATGGTTCATTCTCTGCCTGCAGTTACAGGGGGTGGTCATGTTCTTTGGCTGTGTGTTGTAATTTCAGATGTAGGAAAACTGGGATCATCATGAGACCTCATGTGGATTACGTCAGACCTAAAGGGGTATTTTGGGGGTTAATAAAAAGGTGAGAGGGTGATTTTTTGTTTTTTATCAAATAAAAGATTTTCTTTCAATGTTTGTGTTTATTTACTTTCACTTACAGATTAGTAATAGGGGGTCTTATAGACCCTCCCCATTACTAATCTAGGGCTTAGTGGTAGCTGTGAGCTGCGATTAACCTCTTATTACACCGATTGCCACTGCAACCGTGCAATCGTGAAAAGGAGGGTGAAGTGCTGGGGTTGCTGCATCTAATGGACACAGCAATCTTGGGTGGCTGCAGGCTGCTATTTTTAGGCTGGTGGAGGCTCAATAGCCATGGGTCTCCCTAGCCTGAGAATACCAGCCCCCAGCTGTTGGGCTTTATCATGGCTGGGTATTAAAATTTGAGGGACCGCACGCCATGTTTTAAAATTATTTATTTTTTATTTTTTAATTTTCAAAAAGCCACGTGCGGCAAGTACACAGCTGGGGGCTGCAGCCTGTAGCCATGGGCTTTCTCTGTGCTGGTATCAATAGAAGACACAGACCAACCAATTACAGATGCTATTTGGGGATCTGAAAACAACCAATCAGATATGCCGGTGGCCAGGGAAAACAGTCAATATGTATGAGCATAATCAGTGGCCCCAGAAGTACAGCCGCTGGAACAGTTATAGCCGTGGAGAGACTCGGTAAGTATGCCATACTTCAACCTTTTTGCTTACTTTTTTAAAGGGATTTCCCTGGTCAATTACAGCCATACCAATACTTGACATGGCTGTGATGGGGCAGTGCCTGGGTTTTCAACAAACAGTTACCGAACATTGCTGACTTTTGACGAAAGTGGTTGAGTTGCCTAGCCCGAACGAACCGGTCAAGGTTCATACCAAATCTCTAATTTTCGACAATAAACCGAACAGGTTCACTCATCTCTAATCAGGACACCGCTGTCCTCCGATTGCTGGCAGGACGATATTTAGGGTTCATGCTGCCCCGGAGAATTATAGTTCTCATGTTCTCTCATGTAAGTCAGGTTGAATCCTCAAATAGTTGTTTTGAATACAGGAAAAAAATGTACTGATTTCCATTAATGTGCTGGATCCAATTTTCATCGGTTTCCAGTTTGTGCAGTATTTTTTAGTTCGGCATCTGGGTTTTTTTGTCTTAAGCAAGAAGATCTCCAAGCTTCTTCTACAAATTAACCAGTAGAAAGGGCGGCACTTTGATGATACCAGCATGATGTACGCCGTGTGCATAATTATTAGGCAAATGAGTATTTTGATCACATGACACTTGTTATACATGTCGTCCTTCTCCAAGCTGTATAGGCTGAGAGACAACTACCAATTAAGTAAATCCGGTGATGTGTATCTCTGTAATGAGGAGGGTGCGGTGTAATGACACCAACACCCTATATAAGGTGTGCTTAATTATTAGGCAACTTCCTTTCCTTTGGCAAAATGGGTCAGAAGAGAGGTTTGACGGGCTCTGAAAAGTCCAAAATTGTCAAATGTCTTGCAGAGGAATGCAGCAGTCTTGAAAATGCCAAACTTTTGCAGCGTGATCACCGAACAATCAAGCGTTTCATGGCAGATAGCCAACAGAAGCGTGTTGGGCAAAAAAGGCACAAAACAACTGCCCATGAATTGAGGAAAATCAAGTGTGAAGTTGCCAAGATGACATTTGCCACCAGTTTGGCCATATTTCAGAGCTGCAATGTTACTGGAGTATCAAAAAGCACAAGGTGTGCCATACTCAGGGACATGGCCAAGGTAAGGAAGGCTGAAAACCACCACCTCTGAACAAGAAACATAAGATAAAACGTCAAGACTGGGCCAAGAAATATCTGAAACCTCTACTCAGAATATTATGTTTTGCAAAGTGTGCACAGTACCAACATTCCAACCTGTACTTTGAAAAATGAGATTTTTAGCAAAAAATTGCAATTTTTCGAGCTACCTCGCCAACGTCACGGCAAATCTCTTGAGGCAGTCCTACACTAAAATATTTTTATTTATAGTGTGCCAAACGGCCTCACATATGCACAATAGGACTGCACAGCACGTACCTGGTGCTTTTCAGTCTCGTCTCCATGACTCATTCATGGTTGTGGGCGGGATAGGCCCAGGCACATGCTGCTTGGAATATATAGCCTGTGGACAAGGCTAGATGGCAATGTGTGAACAGCCACCAATCGCCAAAAATCAAGACAGATGGAAAAATAACAATGAAGTGCACTGCAATATGGGGACCAACCAAAAACCTATATAGCAATTAAAAACAGCATAACAGCAACCTCTACTCAGAATATTATGTTTTGCAAAGTGTGCACAGTACCAACATTCCAACCTGTACTTTGAAAAATGAGATTTTTAGCAAAAAATTGCAATTTTTCGAGCTACCTCGCCAACGTCACGGCAAATCTCTTGAGGCAGTCCTACACTAAAATATTTTTTTAATTGCTATATAGGTTTTTGGTTGGTCCCCATATTGCAGTGCACTTCATTGTTATTTTTCCATCTGTCTTGATTTTTGGCGATTGGTGGCTGTTCACACATTGCCATCTAGCCTTGTCCACAGGCTATATATCCCAAGCAGCATGTGCCTGGGCCTATCCCGCCCACAACCATGAATGAGTCATGGAGACGAGACTGAAAAGCACCAGGTACGTGCTGTGCAGTCCTATTGTGCATATGTGAGGCCGTTTGGCACACTATAAATAAAAATATTTTAGTGTAGGACTGCCTCAAGAGATTTGCCGTGACGTTGGCGAGGTAGCTCGAAAAATTGCAATTTTTTGCTAAAAATCTCATTTTTCAAAGTACAGGTTGGAATGTTGGTACTGTGCACACTTTGCAAAACATAATATTCTGAGTAGAGGTTGCTGTTATGCTGTTTTTAATTGCTATATAGGTTTCAAGAAATATCTGAAGACTGATTTTTCAGAGGTTTTATGGACCGATGAACTGAGAGTGACTCTTGATGGGCAGATGGATGGGCCAGAGGCTGGATCAGTAAAGGGCAGAGAGCTCCACTCCGACTCAGACGCCAGCAAGGTGGAGGTGGGCACTGGTATGGGCTGGGATCATCAAAGATGAACTTGTGGGACCTTTTCAGGTTGAGGATGGAGTGAAGCTCAACTCCCAGACCTACTGCCAGTTTCTGGAAGACAACTTCTGCAAGCAGTGGTACAGGGAGAAGTCGGTATCGCTCAAGAAACACATGATTTTCATACATTGCTCCATCACATGCATCGAACCACTCCACAGCGTGGCTGGCCAGTAAAGGTCTAAAAGAGGAAAAAATAATGACATGGCCCCCTTGTTCACCTGATCTGAACCCCATAGAGAACCTGTGGTCCCTCATAAAATGTGAGATCTACAGGGAGGGAAAACAGTCCACCTCTGAGAACAGTGTCTGGAGGCTGTGGTGGCTGCTGCATGCAATGTTGATCGTAAACAGATCAAGCAATGACAGAATCTATGGATGGTCGGCTACTGAGTGTTATCAGAAAGAAAGGGGGCTATATTGGGCACTCATTTTTTGGGGTTTTATTTTTGCATGTCAGAAATGTTTATTTCTAAATTTTGTGCAGTTATATTGGTTTACCTAGTGACAATAAACAAGTGAGATGGGAATAGATTTGGTTTTTATTAAGTTGCCTAATAATTCTGCACAGTAATAGTTACCTGCACAAACAGATCCTCCTAAGATAGCCAAATCTAAAGAACCCCACTCCAACTGCCAAAAATATCAAGCGCTGATAGTCTTTTGGGTTGATTGAGAACATACAGTCATATGAAAAAGTTTGGGCACCCCTATTAATGTTAACCTTTTTTCTTTATAACAATTTGGGTTTTTGCTATTTCAGCTTCATATATCTAATAACTGATGGACTGAGTAATATTTCTGGATTGAAATGAGGTTTATTGTACTAACAGAAAATGTGCTGTCCGCATTTAAACAAAATTTGACCGGTGCAAAAGTATGAGCACCCTTATCAATTTCTTGATTTGAACACTCCTAACTACTTTTTACTGACTTACTAAAGCACTAAATTGGTTTTGTAACCTCATTGAGCTTTGACCTTCATAGACAGGTGTATCCAATCATGAGAAAAGGTATTTAAGGTGGCCACTTGCAAGTTGTTCTCCTATTTGAATCTCCTATGAAGAGTGGCATCATGGGCTCCTCAAAACAACTCTCAAATGATCTGAAAACAAAGATTATTCAACATAGTTGAAGGTACAAAAAGTTGTCTCAGAGATTTAAACTGTCAGTTTCCACTGTGAGGAACATAGTAAGGAAATGGAAGAACACAGGTACAGTTCTTGTTAAGCCCAGAAGTAGCAGGCCAAGAAAAATATCAGAAAGGCAGAGAACAAGAATGGTGAGAACAGTCAAGGACAATCCACAGACCACCTCCAAAGACCTGCAGCATCATCTTGCTGCAGATGGTGTCACTGTGCATCGGTCAACAATACAGTGCACTTTGCACAAGGAGAAGCTGTATGGGAGAGTGATGCGAAAGAAGCCTATTCTGCAAGCACGCCACATACAGAGTCGCTTGAGGTATGCAAAAGCACATTTGGACAAGCCAGTTACATTTTGGAAGAAGGTCCTGTGGACTGATGAAACAAAGATTGAGTTGTTTGGTCATACAAAAAGGCGTTATGCATGGAGGCAAAAAAAACACGGCATTCCAAGAAAAGCACTTGCTACCCACAGTAAAATTTGGTGGAGGTTCCATCATGCTTTGGGGCTGTGTGGCCAATGCCAGCACCGGGAATCTTGTTAAAGTTGAGGGTCTCATGGATTCAACTCAGTATCAGCAGATTCTTGACAATAATGTGCAAGAATCAGTGACGAAGTTGAAGTTACGTAGGGGATGGATATTTCAGCAAGACAATGATCCAAAACACCGCTCCAAATCTACTCAGGCATTCATGCAGAGGAACAGTTACAATGTTCTGGAATGGCCATCCCAGTCCCCAGACCTGAATATCATTGAAAATCTGTGGGATGATGTGAAGCGGCTGTCCATGCTCGGCGACCATCAAACTTAACTGAACTGGAATTGTTTTGTAAACAGGAATGGTCAAATCTACCTTCATCCAGGATCCAGGAACTCATTAAAAGCTACAGGAAGCGACTAGAGGCTGTGATTTCTGCAAAAGGAGGATCTACAAAATATTAATGTCACTTTTATGTTGAGGTGCCCATACTTTTGCACCTGTCAAATTTAGTTTAAATGTGGATTGCACATTTTCTGTTAGTACAATAAACCTCATTTCAATCCAGAAATATTACTCAGTCCATCAGTTATTAGATATATGAAACTGAAATAGCAAAAACCCAAATTGTTATAAAGAAAAAAGGTTAACATTAATAGGGGCGCCCAAACTTTTTCATATGACTGTAGTTGCTGATCAATAATAAAAAAATCCTCTAAAATACAACTTGCCTATTAATTCTGCACACGGTGTACTTCCATGTGTCATCTTGTTTTTGCACAGACCCATTGATTTGAATAGACTAGGATCAAAAACAGACAACTCCATTATTTATTCCAGTTTTGTCCACATAGACTACATGGGTACATTATTTATCTGTGAAAAACAGAACTTGTACATAAAACACAGATGTCTGACTAAGGAATAAAGCTGCCCATACAAATAAGATGGCTGTCATCCAAATGCTCCATAGGCATTGACAGCTACAAACTGCCCTGTATAAACAGATATGGCACGGGCAGGCCCACGTCTACAGTCATCCACATTATGAAAACTTTTTAGTTGATATTTAAAATGCATTTACATGGGCAGATTTTTTTCGGGCAGAAGAAAATCAATGAAGTATATACAAGTCTACTGGCGGCCAAATAAATGGAGCAGAAAGACCCAAGAGAACACAAAAGCCAGGCACATTTTATAGCAACAAGCTGGAAGTTGTAAAGCACGCCAACCTCCTCGGATCAATGATCACCGAAGATACAGTGATGACACCGGAAGTCAATAAGAGAATAGCTAAGGGCAAATCAACAATGAAGTCACTGGACAAGAACCTCAAATCAAGTAACATTTCACTGGTGACAAAGACACGGCTCATACATAGTCTGGTCTCAGCTCATACATAGTCTGGTCTCAGCTCATACATAGTCTGGTCTCAGCTCATACATAGTCTAGTCCTTTGTGTACTCACATGTGGATGACAAACTGGACGATAAAGAAACAAGATGGAAGAAGAATCAACATCTTCAAAATGTGGTGCTGGAGAAGAATGTTATCAAATCATGGATGGCAAAAAGGAGAAAGAAATTAATTCTGGAACAAATCAAGCCAGACATGTCACAAAGGAAGAATCACCAAGCTACGACTTGTCTACACTTGATACAAAGAGATCGATCACTGGAGAAGGACATCATCATAGGATGAATAGAAGGAACAAGATGAAGAGGAAGACTACGAGCCTGATGGCTTGATACTATCAAGATAACGGCGGAGAAGACACTGGTGGACCTATCTAAGCTGCACAAGATTTAGTTTCCTACAAAGTGTTCTTCCATCAGGCTGCCATGGCTACAGATCAAGACACTTATAGAGCTGCACTTTAGCGCATGTCCAGCTGCAGATGACCTCTCGTGCTCCACACAGACCACCCTCCTAATCATGAGTTCAAATTAAACATGGATAAACCTGAGAGGGAAAAATGAGGGTCAGACAGGCAGATCACGACACTGACCGAACTCTGACCAGCTGATATTAATAGTATATAATGTTGCGGGCAGGGGCCAGACCGTAGCTAAGGGGGCTGCTCGGGGATGCTCTGATCCGGGACTTTACTGTGGCTCGAGTGGGAACCAGACCCGGGCTCGAGCAGCGGTCAGCCGCCCACAAGTGAAAAAGGGATATTTACAGGGGTATGTCTGTGACGCCACCCATGGGTTGAGGTGATGAGATAGTGGCACCGCCGCTGCCTCTGGGGACCATGCCCGGGACTGATGGAGCGGGGCAGCAAGGTGGGGTCCCCTTCACGGGTTGTGGAGTTGTTGTTCCGGGGCCCAGTTGGGAGTTGTGGTGGTGGCAGGGAATAGTACACTCACAGCTCGTTTGTCCTGGTGCTGGATGAGGTTGTATTGATGTGGAGGGTCAGTAAACACAGAGTCTATTGTAAACCAAATTGCTGCTAACTGGTGCCCTCGGCTTCGGCTACTGTGAGGACGGGCCCCTCACGCAGGGGAGTGCTACAGGTGCTCTTCTCCTGCCTGAGGTCTGTGTCTGCTCCGTGCACAGGTCCGGACCGGGTCCCGACAGTCGGCGCCGGGGGGCCACTACCCTGTCCCGGGCCACTTCGGGTCCCACAAGCGGCTGGCCTATTCCTGAGGCCCTTACTGCCCCTCTTCCACAGGAGCTCCTTCCAGACTCTACGCTTCCTGCAGACTAACTGCTCACTGCAAACTCCCTATGTAGTTCCCTCTCAGACACTTCAGACCTCTCTGCTCCGCCTACTGGTGGTGTGTGTCACTGTGTTGAAAACTCCCCAAGGGAGAGTGAGATCTGCACCGAAAAGATGGATGCAAACCTCTGTGACACCCTGGTTTTGCGAGGGCGGCATAATAACATCACAAAAATCTGATGGAGACCTTGGGGCCTTGGTGCAGAAGATTTTTTTGTCTTAGTGAGAAGTATTGTGTCCCCACACAGCCCCCCTAAACAGTATGATGTCCTTACAAAGCTCCCAACACTAGATGTCCCTACAGAGTATGATGTCCCAACACAACCCCCCTCACTGGATGTCCCCACACAGTATAATGTCCCCACAGAGTATGATGTCCCAACACAACCCTCCCTCACTGGATGTCCCCATGCAGTATAATGTCCCCACACAGTATAATGTCCCCACAAAGTATAATGTCCCCACACAGTATGATGTCCCAACACAACCCTCCCTCACTGGATGTCCCCATGCAGTATAATGTCCCCACACAGTATAATGTCCCCACAAAGTATAATGTCCCCACACAGTATGATGTCCCAACACAACCCTCCCTCACTGGATGTCCCCATGCAGTATAATGTCCCCACACAGTATAATGTCCCCACAAAGTATAATGTCCCCACACAGTATGATGTCCCAACACAACCCTCCCTCACTGGATGTCCCCATGCAGTATAATGTCCCCACACAGTATAATGTCCCCACAAAGTATAATGTCCCCACACAGTATGATGTCCCAACACAACCCTCCCTCACTGGATGTCTCCACACAGTATAATGTCCCCACACAGTATAATGTCCCCACAAAGTATGATGTCCCCACACAGTATGATGTCCCAACACAACCATCCCTCACTGGATGTCTCCACACAGTATAATGTCCCCACACAGTATAATGTCCCCACAAAGTATAATGTCCCCACAAAGTATAATGTCCCAACACAACTTTCCCTCACTGGATGTTCGCTCATAGTATGATGTCACAACACAACCCTCCCTCACTGGATGTCCGCTCATAGTATGATGTCTCCCGCACACTATGTCACCACAAAAACTCCCTCAGTGGATGTCCCCACACAGTATGTCACCATAGAGCACTCATCCCCTCAGGCATTATGAAGTCCTCACACAACCCCCTAATCAGTATGATGTCCCCACACAGCCCTCTTACATAGTATAATATCTCCACATAGCCTTGTTATGTACCGGAACCTCCAGTGGGAGCTGTGATGGCCATCATATTGGTTGCTATCATCCAACTTTCCCAGACACAAATTAATTATAACATGTGAATTGGATTTTATAACATGCAGCATTATGTATTATGTGGAGACTGTGATTAAGGGTACAATGTGGGGTCCTATGATAGCTTCCCTGGTCAATGGCCACGGTTCTCCTCCATTAGCTGCTTTACAGTACAGCATATCTCTCATGTCCCGACCCTCCTGCCATCTTCTCCATAAACAGGAGCACAGTGCGCAGAGTGCGGGCAGAGTCCTTGTACTTACTCTCCTCTGAGTCCTGCTGCAGGATGATCTTCTGGAGCAGAAAAGACAGACTGGATGTGCAGAGCTTCCCGCCACCGCTGCTCTCATGCTTATAAACCTACACTAGACCTGCGTAATCACATAGTGCATCAAAGAAAATACACATGATTTCAAAAAGTTTACAAATTTTATTAACATGATACCAACAAACAGTATATCACATGATTAGAGACGGATATCAAAAAGCACACAGTAAAAGGTAGTTACCCCTTAAAAACACAGAAACAATCCTGGGACAGTGTGGTATTAAAGTTGGTACATTGTAATGGTCAAAAAATGGATATATACATACACCCCGAAATACATCAAGGGTAATTTTATAAGACCAACAGTCTAATACACTGTAATAATCAAAAGATGTATGAATATATCCCAAGTACATCAGAATTAATCATACAAAAACTGACACTCCAGCAGGTGTAATTGAATACTGATGTTTAAATTACCGTGCCATGCAAATACATACATATTGTACATAAGAAATCCACTGCAGATTACATGAATCAAAGCATAAATTTCTGCAATGGAATTTTAGTAATTACCCATATACAGTTTTGCCAGCATTCAGGTCGATAAAACCCCAGGTGCATACCCTGCCATCCTGTCACCCAGGAGGGGGAAGAGGGGAAAAAAAAAACCAAAACCTGATAAACTGCTGGAGGCAGATTGAGAGTTGTTAGAGACCACTACCTGTTGAACCACACTGCCCAGCACCGCTATGCGCGTTTCACACTCGCTTCGTCAGGAGGTCATCTGCTGCTTTCATGCTTCACTGGCCTATAAACTGATGAGCAAAAGGGTAACACTGTTTTGAACTTTTGAGTTTCAGGCTGTAATGCCGGCGACTCTACCCTGTTTGCCTTCCTGCACCCGGCATGTCCTCACCGCCATGGCTGCCCCACCTGTGTATTCTCCACGCTCTGCTCTGTCTGGTGACCTCCTTTAGTCTGGCATCTCCACGCTCCAGGGCTTACTCGTGTCTTAACCAAAAAAACGAATCTAGATACCAAGGTAGAGTAGGATCATCATAAACCGAAAATTTCTTTTACCTTAAAACCATATTTTTATTAGACATATATGCCACAAACAGAGGACATACATACATAGAATATGATAAAAAATTCTTAAATTATTAGAAAGAAAGATGGGAAAAATTATATATGTCCTCTCACCCTTCCTCACATACGGAGGTCGGCGTCCTAATTGATCATGACGCCCCCATTCCTCGTCGACTGACGTCCTCTGCTGACCCTCCACTCACTCTCAAAAAGTACCCCGTGTATCTATATATCAGTGGGTAAGGTGCAACACCAAAGATAAAGCCCACAAGAATAGTATGTACACATAAAATGTGCAGAGAAGGGGACTATGTCCGTCACTATTCATCCGTCATAGACTAATAGGGATGGGCCAGACTATGTCCTCAAGTCGACATTCAATAAATATCTAATATTGACTTAAGCTGTTTTTTGTCCAGGATTCACCCTACGCGTTTCGCCCCTTAGTTAGCAAATAGGGGCTCATCAGGAGTATATCAGCATGGATCCTTGAAACGTTTTGAGAGTGAGTGGAGGGTCAGCAGAGGACGTCAGTCGACGAGAAACGGGGGCGTCATGATCAATTAGGACGCCGACCTCCGTATGTGAGGAAGGGTGAGAGAAGGATGTTACGAGGGGGACCCGGGGAAGCGTGCCAAGATGGGAAATGGACTGCTTCCGCCGGTCAAGGTCCACTGTGCGGTGTAAGGGACCGCCGCTATGGTGGGTGAAGAGTGAGCGGGTTGCTGCTAGCGATCGTCTGGAATGTCACAGACGATCTATGTACACCGATCTGCCCTAACCCGTGAGGGTTGTATGGCACAGATCTCACGGCTCGGTGTACCTGTTGCACGGGGAAGCACAGAGGTGCCCACGCACGTGTGCCAGTGGAAGTCACGAGAATATGGCACGAGGGTAGCACAGAGGTGCCACGCACGTGTGCTTTCAATAACCAGGTGAGTCCAATGGAGACTTGAGGAGCTCACCTGGGACAGGAACACGGCCTGTTGACGGGGGTACTGCCGGAGCAGCAAGGCAGGAACACGGCCTGCAAACGAGGTACTGCCGGAGCAGCAAGGGCCAAGCCCACAAGAGACAAAAATGCCTGAGCAGTGGCGTGGCAGCACGCTGCCAGACATCCAAACATAGAAGGACGGTCGCGCGCCGCCATGATGGCAGGGGGAGCTTTTAAGGAGGTGCAGCTCCACCCGAGGGCGGGCGCGAGGCGGAGATGACGGACTTGACCCAATCAGGGTCCACGACGTCCCAGCCTGGCCAGTCAGGATTCACCACGTCACCAGCCTTGTCATCAAGCCGTGTGACGTCAGTGAGCGAATCAGGACCCACCACGCATTGCACATGCTCACCCTCCTGCCTCTGGGAAATAGAGGCGGGATCCTCGGTCTCACAATGTGCAGAGATAACGGGAATCTCACTGTTTCCCTGAGCAGTAAACCTCTGCACATTGCGCAGCCTCGCAGACCTTCGGGGCCGCTGAGCAGGAGAGTCTGCGGCAGGCCAGGAATGGGAGACCGCTTCACTCCTTGTAACAGGAGAACCACTAGGTGTCACCCTTCTGCTGCCTCTCTGAGAAGGTATCTCCTGCACACTGCGCAGTCTGGCAGACCTTCGGCGCTGCTGAGCAGGAGTGCTCGTGGCAGGCAAGGAATGGGAGACTGCCTCAGTCCTTGCCTCAGGAGAGCCACGAGATGTAACATTACCCCCCCGTCTAGGCCCCCCCCCTGTCCGTGCTCGAAGGCCGCTATCAAACCCGGGGCGCGGATATGATCCTCCAACTCCCAGGATCTATGCTCTGGACCACGGCCGGCCCACTCCACGAGGTAGTACCTCTTGCCTTGTATGACTTTTGTCTCCACAAGTTTTGCCACCTCAGGGTCGTCGGACGGGGAGTCGGTTTGAGCCGGCAGGGACCCCGAGAATTTATTAAGTCGTACGGGTTTCAGGAGGGACACGTGAAAGGTGTTAGCTATAGCCCAGCGTGGAGGGAGCTGGAGTCGATATGCCACTGGGTTTACCTGCTGTAGTACTTTAAACGGACCCAGATACCTAGGGGCGAACTTGGCTGCCTGTACCCGTAGGTTAACATTCTTAGAGGACAGCCATACTAGGTCACCAGGGGCGAAGGATGGTGCAGGGCGGCGGCGAACATCAGCCGTTGTCACCATCCGGTCTTTACCCCTTTTAAGAGCCTCTTGGGTGTCATCCCAGATCTCCCGGGCCTTGGTCGCCCAATCCTCCACTCTAGTATCGGGTGACGTAATGGGCATCGGAACCGGGATTCTGGGATGTTGTCCGTTATTGAGTAGGAACGTAGTCTGGCCAGAGGATTCATGGACCGAATTGTTAATGGCAAATTCGGCCCAAGGAAGGAGGTTAGCCCAGTTGTCGTGGTGCGCGGATATAAAATGGCGGAGGTAAGTTACCAAGGTCTGATTAGTCCTCTCCACTAGTCCATTGGTCTCGGGATGGTATGCGGAGGAGATGTTCAGCTCTATCTGCAGGACCTTACAGAGCTCTCTCCAGAAGCGAGACGCGAACTGGGGACCCCGGTCGCTCACCACCTTGTCAGGCATGCCATGCAACCTAAATACATGCCGAATGAACAAGGTGGCGAGAGCACGTGACGTCGGGAGTCGTGGGAGAGGCACCAAGTGGACCATTTTAGAGAAGTGGTCCGTGATGACCCATACGAACCTGTGCCCTGCTGACTTGGGCAGATCTCCCAGGAAGTCCATCCCTACCACTTCCCAGGGACGATCCGGCACTGGCAGTGGGTGAAGAAGACCTGCCGGTCTCTGCCGGGACGGCTTATTCCGAGCACACGACATACAGGCTCCCACATATTCCTGTATGTCCTGGGGTAGTCTCGGCCACCAATAATGCCTGGTCACCAGGTCTCTGGTCCTTTTGACCCCGAAGTGACCCCCGACCTTGGAGGCATGGGCCCACGATAGCACCTCGTTCCGTAGTTCAGGGGGAACGAGGGTTTTGCCAGGTGGCACCTGGTCCAAAGAAGTGGGAGTGACCATCCTCAAGCTCTCCGGGGGTAGTATAAGACGAGGCTCCTCCTCGTCGTCCTCCAACACAACCATACAACGTGACAAGGCATCGGCCCGTACGTTCTTCTCACCGGCCAGGTGGCGGATAATAAAGCGGAACCGGGAGAAGAATAAAGACCAACGGGCCTGCCTTGGGTTCAGGCGTTGTGCTGTCTGGAGGTATGTGAGGTTTTTGTGGTCAGAAAAAACCTCAAATGGATGCTTCGCACCCTCCAGGAGATGCCGCCATTCCTGGAATGCTAGTTTCATCGCCAGTAACTCCCTATCCCCTATGGAGTAGTTCCTCTCGGCCGGAGAAAAGGTCTTAGAGAAAAAGAAACACGGATGTTTCCTTCCTCGTTCGTTTTTCTGGTACAGGACTGCACCTGCACCGACCGAAGAGGCGTCTACCTCCAGTAGGAAGGGTTTGGAGATGTCTGGACGATGAAGGATGGGAGCTCTGGAGAAGTGAGTTTTGAGAGTGTGAAATGCCTCTACCGTTTCCCGTGTCCATGCTTTGGGATTAGCGCCCTTGCGGGTAAGGGCAATGATGGGTGCTGCCACCGTCGAGAAGTTGGGAATGAACTGGCGATAATAATTGATAAACCCCAAGAATCGCTGGATCGCCTTCAGCGAGCGGGGCTCAGGCCAGTTCATCACTGTCTCCAACTTCCCCGGATCCATTGCTAACCCCTGACTGGACACTATGTACCCCAGGAACGGCAAGGATTCCTGTTCAAAAACGCACTTTTCCAGCTTAGCATATAACGAATGGGTGCGGAGCCTCTTAAGTACTCGGATGACATCCCTCCGATGGGTGGTAAGATCAGGGGAGAAGATAAGAATGTCATCCAGGTATGCAACCACGGAAAGATACAAATCCCGGAAAATGTCATTCACAAAGTCTTGAAATACGGCGGGGGCATTGCAGAGTCCGAAGGGCATTACTAGATACTCGTAGTGACCGTCCCTGGTGTTAAAGCGGTCTTCCACTCATCGCCCTTTCGGACTCGCACTAGATTATACGCCCCGCGTAGATCCAGCTTTGTGAAGACCTTTGCCCCGCGGAATCGATCAAATAGCTCAGTAATGAGGGGCAAAGGGTATTTGTTCTTGATTGTGATTGCATTTAATCCCCTGTAATCGATACAGGGGCGCAGATCCCCTTCCTTCTTCTGCACAAAAAAGAACCCTGCACCAGCCGGTGAAATAGACTTGCGAATGAACCCCTTCGCAAGGCTGTCCTGAATATATTTGGACATAGCCTCCGTCTCTGGAGCAGAGAGTGGATACACTCTGCCCCTGGGGGGCTCGGAGCCTGGCTTCAGGTCTATTCGGCAATCATATGGCCGGTGGGGAGGAAGAGTATCTGCGGCCCTTTTGGAAAAGACATCCCTGTAGGCCTCATAAGGTGTCGGTAAACCCGGCCCCTCAGTATTCCCTGAGGACCCAACCGACCTAATGGTAGCGGGTGGTTCGGTAGTCACGAGGTGCTCTCTACAGGATCCTGCCCAGGATGAGATCTCCCCTGTTGCCCAGTTGAGTATAGGAGCATGCTGTCTCAACCAGGGAAGGCCCAGTAAAATCTCATCCAATCCCCCTGGAAGCACCAGGAAGGACACCTGCTCATGGTGTCCCGGTGGTACATCCATCCTGAGAGGGATGGTGATCTGGGTGATAGGATCGAGTAGTATGGACCCGTCGACTACCCGGACCCTGAGTGGCTTGGGCAACAGAACCAGGGGAACTGAGTATCGGGTTGCCAGGGAGGTCGAGATGAAATTGCCTTCAGCGCCTGAGTCCAAGCAAGCCAGGGCAGAGAAGAGAGTAGTGCCGAACTGCAACTGGGCGCTGATAGTCAACCTAGAGGGAGAAGTAGCGTCTAGAGTCCCCCCTCTGATAGAAACTAGACGCTGTCTTTTCCCGACGGTTTGGGACATCGGGTAGCTATGTGTCCCCTCTGCCCACAGGAAAAGCAGATGACACAAGACCGAGAACCTGGGGCAGAGGAGACCACCTTGGACACCTCCATTGACTCCACGGAGTCGCCTACAGGACTGGCTGGGAGACCTGTCTGATGGAAGACGGGAGTCAGACGCTTTTTAGGCCGAGAAGACGTGGGTGCTGAAGAGACCTCGAGCCTTCGCTCCGCCTGGCGGATGTCTATGCGAGAGGCAACCTGAATCAAGGACTCTAAAGTGGCAGGCACCTCACGTGTGGCCAGTGCGTCTTTGACAAACCCTGCCAGGCCCTCCCAAAACACAGGGACAAGGACCTTATCCGGCCAGTCCAGCTCTGCGGCCAGTGTCCTAAAGTGTACAGCAAAGTCCCCGACTGAAGCAGACCCTTGCCGAAGTCGTAGGAGGCGCAGCGCGGATTCGTGGGTGACTTGAGGCCCGAGGAACACCATTCTCATGGCCCCAAGATAAGCTGCTAAGTTATTCACCACACGATCTCCGCGCTCCCACAACGGCGTGGACCACTTCAGCGCTCTCCCTGTGAGCAGGGACTGGACGAAGGCTACCTTCGCCTTCTCGGTAGCGTAAAGAGTCGCGGACAGCTCTAAGTAGGTGGTAACCTGGTTTATAAAACCACGACACTCAGAGCTGTTGCCGCTAAAGCGCTCTGGAAGCGCAAGGCGAGGAGACCTTCCGCCCAATAGCACAGCCTGGGTAGCCGCCTGGGTGGCGACTGTCGTCAGAGTAGTCTTATCGGAGGAAGACTGCTCCACTGCTGCCAATCGTGACTCCAACTGCTGCACATAACGCAGCAACTGCTGCTGCTCTTCAGCCATAGCCAGACCTTTGGCGCGACCGTAATGTTACGAGGGGGACCCGGGGAAGCGTGCCAAGATGGGAAATGGACTGCTTCCGCCGGTCAAGGTCCACTGTGCGGTGTAAGGGACCGCCGCTATGGTGGGTGAAGAGTGAGCGGGTTGCTGCTAGCGATCGTCTGGAATGTCACAGACGATCTATGTACACCGATCTGCCCTAACCCGTGAGGGTTGTATGGCACATATCTCACGGCTCGGTGTACCTGTTGCACGGGGAAGCACAGAGGTGCCCACGCACGTGTGCCAGTGGAAGTCACGAGAATATGGCACGAGGGTAGCACAGAGGTGCCCACGCACGTGTGCTTTCAATAACCAGGTGAGTCCAATGGAGACTTGAGGAGCTCACCTGGGACAGGAACACGGCCTGTTGACGGGGGTACTGCCTGAGCAGCAAGGCAGGAACACGGCCTGCAAACGAGGTACTGCCGGAGCAGCAAGGGCCAAGTCCACAAGAGACAGAAATGCCTGAGCAGTGGCGTGGCAGCACGCTGCCAGACATCCAAACATAGAAGGACGGTCGCGCGCCGCCATGATGGCAGGGGGAGCTTTTAAGGAGGTGCAGCTCCACCCGAGGGCGGGCGCGAGGCGGAGATGACGGACTTGACCCAATCAGGGTCCACGACGTCCCAGCCTGGCCAGTCAGGATTCACCACGTCACCAGCCTTGTCATCAAGCCGTGTGACGTCAGTGAGCGAATCAGGACCCACCACGCATTGCACATGCTCACCCTCCTGCCTCTGGGAAATAGAGGCGGGATCCTCGGTCTCACAATGTGCAGAGATAACGGGAATCTCACTGTTTCCCTGAGCAGTAAACCTCTGCACATTGCGCAGCCTCGCAGACCTTTGGGGCCGCTGAGCAGGAGAGTCTGCGGCAGGCCAGGAATGGGAGACCGCTTCACTCCTTGTAACAGGAGAACCACTAGGTGTCACCCTTCTGCTGCCTCTCTGAGAAGGTATCTCCTGCACACTGCGCAGTCTGGCAGACCTTCGGCGCTGCTGAGCAGGAGTGCTCGTGGCAGGCAAGGAATGGGAGACTGCCTCAGTCCTTGCCTCAGGAGAGCCACGAGATGTAACAGAAGGACATATATAATTTTTCCCACCTTTCTTTCTAATAATTTAATAAGTTTTTATCATATTCTATGTATGTATGTACTCTGTTTGTGGCATATATGTCTAATAAAAATATGGTTTTAAGGTAAAAGAAATTTTCGGTTTATGATGATCCTACTCGTGTCTTGCAGGTTTCCTGGCAGGTGCCATAGGGCATGCACGTGCGCGCTCCTTCTCTCTTTAGCGTGCACACACCTAAAGTGTCCTCAGTCTATGGCCAGGAGGCACTAACTATTTGATGTTAGTTCCTGTGTGTCTTTACGTATTGCCATTACCTTATCCTGTACCCCAGCCTCTGTTCCAGTTCCCAGTCTGCCTGGGTTCCAGTACCTGCCTGGTCCATTTACCTGCAGGTGTGTTGTCTAAGGTCCTCCCTGGACCAGCCATCCTATTTGTACTAGAAGCTGACTGGACCAGGCCTGTCTGTACCTGAACCTGTGATCTTCTCTTTACCTGAGTGTAGCGCCCCTGCGGTACCAGGTGCCAAAAATGTGAACGTGGAATCCCAAACCCCGGAATATCCGTGCCAGTCTACACACCAACACCTTCAGGCCACACACACATAACCTCAATACCAGACAGGGAGACTGCCTAGCAACAGGTAAAAGGGATGGGCACTGATTGGATAGTCACCACCCAATCTGTACGGAGAGACCCAGCAAGTGGAGGGGCCAGTGGTCAGTTAGGAAGTTGGCGGGAGGAAGTGTTAGTTAAGAAAAGGAACTAGTAGTGAGAAGTAGTCAAGTCGGAGAGAGTGAAGGAGAGAGGAGCAAAGAGTGAAAGTAAAGAAAGAAAAGTGTAGAAAGACCTGAAGTAACAATGGAGAGCTGTAACAGGAGTGAGGGACTGTGGAGTAAGGAACCAGGACTCCAGGAACCGTGGGTTATCTGTGGAAGTGGAATACTCCAGGCATCGCGGATTACCTGTGGAAGTGGAATACTCCAGGAACCACGGGGCGCCTGTGGAAGTCTGGAACCAAGGCTCACAGGACTCAGCACGAGGCGGGGTGTAGACCCTAGGACAGAGGAACACTTTATGGTCAATTGTTAAATCTGCCAGGTAAGGAGATCTCCAGGGTCCATCGCCAACCAAAGAGTCTGAAGCACAAACAGCAAAGAGGGGACCATGGATTGATCCTCTTACATAGTCCAGGCTGCCTGCAATAGGACCATGACAGCAACAGAGGGGTTCCCAAGTAGCTCTAGGCCACGGGAGCCAAATACAAACGAGTGTGCACGGAGGACAGCTACCCCAGGTTGCAACTGGCACAGAGAACAAGGGAAGCGGGAACACCTGAAACCGGCACCAGCGGGTCCAAGCACTGAAACCAAGTAAAACAAGGCAAGTTAAAACTGCAATACTGGTGTGGACTGTTTCCTTCTCGCCTCCGTGCACTCACACAGATGGTTCCCCACTACAATTCCCATCATCCACTGCTGGGGCCTGGCCTTGCTTGCAGAGGGCCCAAAACACCTAAGCTGCATTACTCCATCAGCCCTAGCAGGACCCTGCAGCAGCGGCTTCAATAACCTGGCCTCACACCGCAAGTGGCGTAGTCGAGAACTCATTATTTTTATTTCTCCCATTTCTTTTATTTTTACCCCTTTTTATTCGGACTGACCCCCAAGGTCACGGAAGCGGGCATCGGCTGCGACCACGACTGTCCCCCACACTGTGCACCACGTGCCCGGGACCAAGTACCCCACAGCCCTGGGGCCTCACACCCCGAAACTTGGCTGTGTTAGCAAGATTCTGACTAGATCCATAGCCTATACCCCCCCAAGCCCTGAGGCGTCACATGAGTTTATTCCTGCACCTTGCTCATCTCTGGCTTTGTTTCTGTCTCATCTGTTACCAATCCCGACTTCTGCCTTTGGCGCTGACTAAATCTCATCTACTACTGTTCGGGTCAGCTACGGCGGATCTGGGGACTGCCTTGGATTGGTACCTGGTGTCTACTGGCAGCCAAGTCCACTTGGTTACGCCCCTGCATGGTAAGCCCAGACTACATTTGTCCAGTGAGTCCACCTTCCCATCTTGGGCATAGCAATCACCGATGCTCCGGCATTAACACTGGCTCCATATGTCTCCATCCTCTACAGCTTTGAGCATGAGACGACCTTCATTTTATAGACATCATCTTGGCTTCTCATACATAGATGTGACTTGCAGCTATTTATCATATGATTAGTTTTGCAGATTCTCGTCATGGCACTGCATTGTTACTGTTTTGCTCTTTTTCTTCCTGTATACAACAAATCACAACCTGTTTTCACATTCCCTAATAGCTCAGTGTGTTATTAGGGTGATTGAAAGTGAAAGTCACTAGTGTGCATCTAGGAGCCACCATGAAGAAGATTTCTCAAGAAAAGAGAAGCAGGATCATCCAGCTCATTGATAGTGGTATCCCGGCAAAGAAAATTGCCAAACTGCATCATGTGAGGCCACGACAGATGGAGGAATAAGAAATGAAGTCCGTCCAGCCATTCAAAATCTTATGTTTTTTTGTTCTCTTATTCAGACATGCATCACTTTTTTATTTTTTCCTCTACCGAACTGTCTGACATTTTGTTGTTAGTTTTTTTTTATTATACTTTTTTCTCTAGCTCTGATTTTTAGTTGTTTTTTAGATGTTTTTTAGTTTTGTTTCACAGCGCTCACCTTGTAATATAAGTGACAAATTAGTTTTATTATAAATGTCAGTACAAATCAGGTGATATCATATGTATAGAAGTATTTCATATCGTACTCATTTTACCTAAGAAAAAACGTTTTTTCCTTTTTTTTACCTGTTTCCCTTAGCGGCGCTGTGTGAGGTCTTTAGTTGTAATTGTTGGCTTTTTTAGGTGCATAGAATCGTGTGATCACTTTTTATCATTTTTTTATTTCTTTACAGTATTTCCTATTTGGGATATAAATGTTATCATTTAATAGAACCTTTCGTTATGGATGTGACAAAACCAAATAAGGACATTTTTATTTTTGGATTTTTACATAAATCCTAAATTGGGAAAATCACTTTTATGGGCTCATGGGTAGGGATGACGAACCCGAATGGCAAAGTTTGAAGTTCGTACCGAACACCGGGTGTCCAGGTCTCCGACTCAAACACGGACTCTTAAAAATAGTTTGTGTCGTAGTTCGATTACTGTTCATATGCTAATAAAGTTTGTTGAAACGGTGTTGCTTGCGGAAGATGACTGTACGCTGTGGTGAACAATAAAGATAAAAAAAACTTGAGCTCTTACCTATTTTTGATAACCAGTGCAGGTAAAACAGACAATTGGGGGCTGCAAGCTTCAGCTGTCTACTTTATCTTGGCTAGTTACCTGACCCGCCACAATATTTTTGTTTAATTATTTAAATAAATAATTTAAAAAATGGTATGGGATTTTTTAGGCTGATAAGGCTCAAATAACCATGGCCCTTCCCACCCTGATAATACCAGCCCCCAGCTGTCTGTTTTATCTTGGCTGGTTATCATAAATAGAGGGAATCCCATGACATTTTTTACATTATTTCTTTAAGTAATTAAAAAGCAAACAAACTTGTGTGGCTTCCCCCTTATTTTTGATAATGAGCCAAGATAAAGGAGACAGCTGGGAGCTGGTATTATTAGGGTGTGAATGGCCATGATTATTTGACCACTCCCAACCTTATAAACTCCCATGCCACTTTTTTTTTTTTTTTATTTTTAAAAAAACAAAACCGTTTTTAGGGAGTCCTCCATATTTTTAATAACAAGCCAAGGTAAAGTAGACAGCTGGGGGCTTGTATTATCAGGGTGGGAAAGGCCATGGTTATTAATCCCTTCCCAGCCTAAAAAATAGTCTGCAGCTGCACCAGGAGTGGTGCATCCTTTAGATTCTCCAATTTGGCACTTTACCCGACACTTGATGATTACCCTGGTGTGACAATTGGGAGAATTCTAGTGGGTTGATGTCAGCTGGCATCAAGCCCAGGGGTTAGTAATGGAGAGACGTCTATTAGACACCACCATTATTTAGCCGGCAAGTATAGAGTTATAGCACACACATATCCATTTGGATTGGATGTGAAACATTTTTATAATCCAAAATTATTCAAATCCGTGTAATCAATGTAAAATAATATAGGAATTATTTCCATCACACGGAAAGTCACGATGGTTTAGTATTTGCAGCCGTCTTCTGTCCCGAGTGAGGACGTTCATGTGAGGTTCTTCTAATTTTAGAAAATGTAATTAGGAACCTCTGTGCTGTGTTATATTTTTATAAGTGAATGTTTTTTCTTACCTTTTATTCCCTTTACCTCTTTACATTGTTTTGAGCATTTTTTTTATATTACAGTTGAAAACGCTGAAGAAATAAAAACAAATGCTCTGGAAACAACAAAAAACATTGTTTACAAAATGATGCTTCAGAAGAAGAAAACGCCGGCTTTTCCTGAAACATTTTCCTCTTAAAAATTTGTTGGTTTCGAATAACAGAAGAACACGTCCTGTGCACACTTATATGGACATTTTTTGTTTGTCCCTCTAAGTTGTTGTTTTACTTTCTTTTTTTCTATAGAAGTTTTCTTGATAGAGCTGTGTTGATCGGGTTTGATACATAGCGAAGAGTTAAACTTTATAGTTACTCCTTAGGAGGGTGAGGTTGGAGCTTTCTTTTCTCGGGTGTTGTGGGACACTAGCAGGGATGTGGGCTTCTTGTCACCTAATTTGTGGCATCAAAGATGTCTTCAGGCTTATGTCTGATTTTATCTGTGATCACAGAAATACCTGTCACGGCTCAAATAAAAGACAAATT
The DNA here is from genome assembly GCF_048569485.1 of Anomaloglossus baeobatrachus. Lineage (NCBI taxonomy): Eukaryota > Metazoa > Chordata > Amphibia > Anura > Aromobatidae > Anomaloglossus > Anomaloglossus baeobatrachus. The sequence continues at coordinate 698,110,840 of NC_134356.1, forward strand.
CCCAAGAGCTAAAATCCAAAACTCAGAATCCATATGTGATCTCTCGATTTAAAGATTTTATTGGTGAACCATAAAACTTTATTTTATGAAACCTCACTTTTGAATATTCATGTCTTACAAAGTCAAAATGATCCTTTCTTCAGGTTGGAGACCTGAAGACCTGACAGAAGCCTTTTTGATAACATTGTAAAAAGGCAATTTTTGGAGAACTTAATGGGGAAAAAAGGGGAGAACATTAAGAAAATGGCTAGGAAAATAACAGAAAAATTAGTCTTTTGTATCTTCTCTTATACAGTCATATGAAAAAGTTTGTGCACCCCTATTAATGTTAACCTTTTTTCTTTATAACAATTTGGGTTTTTGCTATTTCAGTTTCATATATCTAATAACTGATGGACTGAGTAATATTTCTGGATTGAAATGAGGTTTATTGTACTAACATAAAATGTGCAATCCGCATTTAAACTAAATTTGACCGGTGCAAAAGTATGGGCACCTCAACATAAAAGTGACATTAATATTTTGTAGATCCTCCTTTTGCAGAAATCACAACCTCTAGTGGCTTCCTGTAGCTTTTAATGAGTTCCTGGATCCTGGATGAAGGTAGATTTGACCATTCCTGTTTACAAAACAATTCCAGTTCAGTTAAGTTTGATGGTCTCGAGCATGGACAGCCGCTTCACATCATCCCACAGATGTTCAATGATATTCAGGTCTGGGGACTGGGATGGCCATTCCAGAACATTGTAATTGTTCCTCTGCATGAATGCCTGAGTAGATTTGGAGCGGTGTTTTGGATCATTGTCTTGCTGAAATATCCATCCCCTGCGTAACTTCAACTTCATCACTGATTCTTGCACATTATTGTCAAGAATCTGCTGATACTGAGTTGAATCCATGCGACCCTCAACTTTAACAAGATTCCCGGTGCCGGCATTGGCCACACAGCCCCAAAGCATGATGGAACCTCCACCAAATTTTACTGTGGGTAGCAAGTGCTTTTCTTGGAATGTCGTGTTTTTTTGCCTCCATGCATAACACCTTTTTGTATGACCAAACAACTCAATCTTTGTTTCATCAGTCCACAGGACCTTCTTTCAAAATGGAACTGGCTTGTCCAAATGTGCTTTTGCATACCTCAGGCGACTCTGTTTGTGGCGTGCTTGCAGAAACAGCTTCTTTTGCATCACTCTCCCATACAGCTTCTCCTTGTGCAACGTGCGCTGTATTGTTGACCGATGCACATTGACCATTGACACCATCTGCAGCAAGATGATACTGCAGGTCTTTGGAGGTGGTCTGTGGATTGTCCTTGACTTTTCTCACCATTGTTCTTCTCTGCCTTTCTGATATTTTTCTTGGCCTGCCACTTCTGGGCTTAACAAGAACTGTACCTGTGTTCTTCCATTCCCTTACTATGTTCCTCACAGTGGAAACTGGCAGTTTAAATCTCTGAGACAACTTTTTGTACCTTCCCCTGAACAACTATGTTGAATAATCTTTGTTTTCAGATCATTTGAGAGTTGTTTTGAGGAGCCCATGATGCCACTCTTCATAGGAGATTCAAATAGGAGAACAACTTGCAAGTGGCCACCTTAAATACCTTTTCTCATGATTGGATACACCTTCATATGAAGTTTAAAGCTCAATGAGGTGACAAAACCAATTTAGTGCTTTAGTAAGTCAGTAAAAAGTAGTTAGGAGTGTTCAACTCAAGAAATTGATAAGGGTGCCCATACTTTTGCACTAGTCAAATTTTGTTTAAATGCGGATTGCTCATTTTCTGTTAGTACAATAAACCTCATTTCAATGCAGAAATATTACTCAGTCCATCAGTTATTAGATATATGACACTGAAATAGCAAAAACCCAAATTGTTATAAAGAAAAAAGGTTAACATTAAAAGGGGTGCCCAAACTTTTTGATATGACTGTATTTGTACTTCCAAAAACAGTACAGTCTCCCAATGATTCCCATTAGCCTTGTAGTCTGCATATTGTAATATGACTTTCCTAAGACCTGCCGGAATATATGTTCTGTATTCGTATTATCCAGGTAGAGGTTACATTGTTTTTTTCTGTACTTTCTTCAAAGCTTGTAGACCATGCAGTACATCCCCCACCTTAAAGGAACCAATCTGTACAACACTCTTGAATCTGAGTATAGCTCTTTTGATGACTGCCTTCACTTCTTGGTTCCTCAGGCTGTAGATAAGTGGATTTAGCATCGGTGTGATCACTGAGTAAAAAATGGAAGCCACCTTGTCTTGTTCATTAAAGAAATCAGAGGAAGGACGTAGGTAGGTACAGAAAACCGAGACATAGAAGACAGAGGCACAAATAAGATGTGAGGAGCAGGTGCTGAAAGCCTTTTTTCTGCCTTTTGTAGATTTGATCTTTAGAATAGAGAAAATTATGAAAATGTAGGAGCCCAAGATGGTGGTTAATGAGGCTATGCTGTAAGAACCTATAGACAAAAGGGTAAGCATTTCACAAGAAGAAATATCGGAGCAGGACAGTTTGAACAATGGAAGGACATCGCAGTAGAAGTGGTCAATGAGATTGGAGCCACAAAATTGAAGTCCAAATATACATTTTATCTGGATAGATGACTGCAAGAAACCAAGAAAAAAGGCAAGGAGAACAAGACACAAACATTTCTTCTTGGTCATTATGGTCACATAATGCAGAGGATAGCAGATAGCGACATAGCGGTCATAGGACATGTTGGAGAGGAGAAGAACGTCTGTACCAGCAAGAGTGGCAAAGACAAAGAACTGTAGGGCACAACCATGAAATGAGATGACCTTCTTCAAGGTTATGAGGTCTGAGATCATTTTTGGAACTACAGTTGAAGAGTAGAAAAGGTCCACCAGGGAAAGGTAACTCAAAAAGTAATACATCGGAGTATGGAGAGTGGATGTCTTATAGACAATACCAATCAACCCGACATTACCGACCACAGTGGCAATGTAAATTAGAAGGAAGAATATGAAGAGGAAGATGGCAAGACTGGTATCATTCGTCAGTTCAGAGAACAAAAATATTCTTGCATGGGTCTTGTTTCCATTGTCCATGTTTGTCCCTTCTCTCTAGTGGTGAAATAAATATTGTCAGTACACAATAATGACATGCCCCAGTCTTTGTATCATCCTTCGATATGCTGACAAGAAGCAAGATATCGTATCTGCATACAAAGCCATGTGTTTACTCCAATCTACTTCACCCTCTTTTTGCTCTGCTGACCATAACTGGTGAGTGTCTGAATCAATAACGGCCAGTTAACGACCTACCAAACACTAAATCTAAACTCTATTATTCCATACATCATGGCCATCCTCCATCTTCCAGACTTTCACCTCACTGGGATTTCTTTGTGTCTGTCAAGATCTTTGGTGTCTGCAACTCCCATGTAGTCTCACTTTCTCTTTTCCACAAACCCAATCATCTCATGTCTTGACTGACTTTCCACCTTCAAGTTCTCCCTCTTGAAACTTAATGTGGACTAAGGTGGTCAACCACAATTCACTTTTTTTAAGGACCCATCAATAACATCTTTATAAACCACTGGATCCACGGTACACCTAGATTGGGTTATCAAACTGCAATGTGATGGACCTATTTTTTGATCGACATCAGTAGGGTTATGGTCTCCCCCCAGTTTATATTCATTCTTATCTATGATCGACTTGAATGCCATCCTGTTGTGATACATAAGAAAAATATTACCAAAAGCATCAGTACTGGGCAAAAGGTTTTCATTGCTACGAGGTAAAGATTCTTTCAAAACAAATAACATTACCAAAATACAAAGTGAATGAACAAGAGATCTAAATTAAATTAATGTTTGGTGACAACTCTTTGCTTTTAAAACTACATCAATATTTCTTGATAAACTTGCACATAGTCTGGGATTTTGTAGATCTATAGTCAGGTGCATAATTAAGAAATTATACAAAGCAGGTGATAGTGATCATCATTTTCGTCTTTAGTTTGAAATTAAGGCATGAACTGAAACAGTAACAGCGGTGTTGGAGGCTAAAACTTGGGTGAGGAACAGTCAAATTGTGTTACAGTGCCGAGGACGTGAGAGACAGTTTCATGTCACAGGTCACACACTGTTACGGTTGCTGTGGCACTGGAGACTATGTTCGGATTTCTTGCTACTGCACATGTGCGAGCACTGGAGACTATGTTCGGATTTCTTGCTACTGCACATGTGCAAGCGCTGGAGACTAAGTCCTATCTTGGAGCCATTGCACATGTGCGGGTGACATCATCGCTGACACGAGGTCACGTCTCTGACACCTTCTAAGCTGATTGGCCGCTGGTCATGTGCTTGTGACACGTGGTCACATGTCTCTGACACCTTCTATGCCGATTGGTCGCTGGTCATGTGCTTGTGACGCTTTGCTCGGTGATAGGCCAGAGTGACGTCATTGCTGTCGTTCTGGCAGCGGATTGGCTCTGGTGTCCTGCATCTTGGATGAGGCACAGAGTCTATATAAGACCCTGACGCACGCCACCCGGCGCTCAGTCCTCTTGGTTCATGCATGAGAGTAGACGCTCTGTGCACGTCCCTCTAGGCATCTCTCTGTCTATGCTAGGTGAGCGCTACCGGCAGGGTAGCGTTCTTGTACCTTACAGCTTTGGCTGCGATCCGTATCCTTACATCTTAGTGGAGCGGACATAGGCAGGTGCCTGAGGCACATGGTCCAGCTGGGCCTTGTGATTCTACTCGTAGGTGGACGTTGCCGCTAGGGTAACGTTCCTTATACTGCGTCTGGCAATTGTTCGTATCCTCGCACACTAGGGGAGCGAATATAGGTAGGAGCTTTGTGCGGCTTGTGCTGCTGTCCGTCTCTTTTGCATTACTAGTGGAGCAGACCTAGGCAGGTGCCATATCTAGTGATTTGTGTCCTTGCACACTAGTGGAGCGAACGCAGGTAGGAGCTTTGTGCGGCTTACGCTGCTGTCCGTCTCCTGGCACCACTAGAGGAATGGACCTAGGTAGGTGCCATTTCACACTCACTGCTTTTGTCTCTGTGATCATTAACAGAGACCATTCCACACACCCTCCAAGTAAGGGAGGAATTGCTTTATTTCCTAACTATATGCCTCTGTGAGTTTAACAGAGGTATTGCACTCTGCACTTGTGCTACTACTATTTACAGCGGCACACTTATATACTCTTCCTCACTCATTAACCTATCCCTTTTATGTTAATGCTAAATACGGTAGTCACTGTGACTTTAACAGTACACGCTGTGATTGGCTCTAGTGTCACTGAGACGTATCAGTGTCAGTACTGCTTCCGTAGTACAAGATACCCCTTATCCTCTACCATAGTCTGCAGCAGAGTCTTTGCACGGTGGACCCTGACTGTCTGATATTCCTTTAGATTTTATTATCAGACAGCCCCCGTAACATTAGGACTGAGCCAAGGGTCTGGCAGTTATGGCAGAATATCAGCAGTTACTTGAGTCACGGCTCAAGAGTATAGAGGATAAACCTCAGACCATGGTGTCTTCTGCACATGATCCTCGACTTGCTCTGCCAAACAGATATTCTGGCGATGCCAGATCATGTTGTGGTTTCATTAGTCAGTGTCAGATACACCTAGAGGTCAACTCTTCTCGCTTCTCTACGGAGAGGTCCAGAGTAGGCTTTATCATCTCCTTACTTCAGGACAAAGCCTTAGAATGGGCGACTCCCTTATGGGAGCACTCTGATGTGGTTACTCTGAGACATCAAGACTTTCTTGATGCTCTTAAGGCGGTATTCATGGGTCCGCAGGTTACCCATGATGTGGCCCTGAGACTCTTAGATCTATCTCAGGGTTCGTTATCCACTAGTTCTTATGCCATTGCTTTTAGAACTCTGGTGGCAGAACTAGATTGGCCAGAGAAGGTGTTGATTCCTATCTTCTGGAGAGGGTTGGCAGGCTATGTTAAGGATGCCCTTGCTACTCGTGAGGTCCCTGCTTCTCTGGAGGACTTGATCACAGTAGCAACAAGGATCAACGTACGCCATAGGGAACGTAGACTCGAGGTCTCTTCCTCACGCCCTAAGCATCGGGCTATTCCAGTTGTTGAGGGTCCACCACCATCTTCCTCAGCATCTGAAACATCTCCCACTCCTATGGAGTTAGGTCATACGTCCTCCAGACTACGCAAGTCTGGTCCTCCTATATGTTACGTATGTCGTCAGGCTGGGCACTATGCCAACAAGTGTCCTAGCCGTCAGGGAAACTCCCAAGCCTAGTAACCATTAGAGGGGGGTTACTAGAGACGTCTTCTGCACCCTCTAAGTGTAGTATCCCAGGTCAGCTCTCATTCTCTGAGAATACATGGCCTATTATGGCTTTTGTGGATTCCGGAGCTGATGGGACTTTTGTGTCCTCAGGATTTGTAAAGAGACACAATATTCCCTCTATCATGTTAGAGGCGCCTATTTCTGTCCGTGTTGTTAATGGGACTATGTTGTCTGCCTCCATTACATTGAGGACAGTTCCCTTGCGCCTTTCCCTGTCTCAGGGTCACATAGAGGAGATTTCTTTTCTTGTTTTGCCTGAGGGTATAGATGACGTCCTTCTGGGTCTCCCATGGCTTCAGACTCATGCTCCTCTAATTGACTGGGAGTCCGACAGCATTATTAGTTGGGGTTCGAAATGTCAGTCCCGATGTCTTCCCTTACCACCTAAGGTCATTGCGGTTGCATCAACTGATCTCTCTCCCGTACCTACACCCTATTTGGATTTCGCTGACGTGTTCTCCAAACAGGGTGCTGAGGTTCTTCTACCCCATAGGCCGTATGACTGCGCCATAGACCTTATCCCAAGATCGGTTCCACCTAAGGGCAGGGTTTACCCCCTGTCAATACCTGAGTCGGAGGCTATGTCGACCTATATAAGAGAGAGTTTAGAGAAGGGGTTCATTCGTAAGTCTGTCTCTCCCGCGGGAGCTGGGTTTTTCTTTGTTCGGAAGAAAGAGGGTGATTTGCGTCCCTGCATAGATTACAGGGGTCTCAACGCAATCACAATAAAGAACAAATACCCGTTACCTTTAATTTCGGAGCTCTTTGACAGACTGAGGGGAGCTCAGGTTTTTACGAAGTTGGATCTGCGGGGTGCGTATAACTTGATACGAATTCGAGAGGGTGACGAATGGAAGACCGCTTTTAACACCCGAGACGGTCGCTATGAATACCTCGTCATGCCTTTTGGTTTATGTAATGCACCCGCAGTATTTCAGGACTTCGTAAACGATGTGTTCAGGGATTTACTGGTACCCTCCGTCGTGTTGTATCTGGACGACATCCTGATTTTTTCTCCTGATCTGGAGACTCATCATCAGGATGTCGTTCATGTCCTTTCCCGTTTAAGGGAGTACTCATTGTTTGCTAATCTCGAAAAGTGTGTATTCGAGCAGTCATCCTTGCCTTTTTTGGGTTACATTATCTCACAAGAGGGTCTGGCTATGGATCCTGCGAAGCTCTCTGCTGTCCTGGAATGGTCCGAACCTCATTCCTTGAAGGCGGTGCAATGCTTCTTAGGATTCATAAATTATTACCGGCAGTTCATACCCCATTTCTCCACTTTGGTGGCCCCTTTGGTGGCCTTGACTAAGAAAGGTGCTAATCCAAAAGTCTGGTCTACTGAGACATCCCAGGCTTTTGAGGCAGTAAAAAGACACTTTTCAACTGCTCCCATTCTTCAAAGACCCGATGAGAATAAACCCTTCCTCTTGGAGGTTGATGCCTCTTCAGTGGGTGCTGGTGCGGTCTTGTATCAAAAGAACGGTGTAGGTAGAAAAAGGCCGTGTTTCTTCTTTGCTAAAACCTTTTCACCAGCAGAGAGAAACTATACCATTGGGGATAGGAAACTGCTCGCCCTGAGATTAGCCTTGGAGGAGTGGCGTCACTTGCTAGAAGGAGCGAAACATCCTTTCCAGGTCTTTACAGACCATAAGAATCTGACGTACTTACAAACCGCTCAGCGTCTGAATCCTCGCCAAGCCCGCTGGTCCTTGTTTTTCTCCCGCTTTCACTTCTCCATCAACTATCTGTCTGGGAGTAAGAATAACAAGGCAGACGCCCTGTCTCGCTCTATGGTTTCTACCCAGGAAGAGATTCCCGAACCTCGTCTTATCCTTCCCTCCAGGGTTTTTCATACGCTCTCCCCTGTGACGTTAGACCAAATCCCACTGGGCAAGACCTTTGTTCCGCCTAATCGACAGAATGATATGCTGTCGTGGGCCCACACCTCAAAGGTGGGTGGGCATTTTGGTATTAGACGGACACGCGAGTTACTTGAGAGGTGGTATTGGTGGCCACACTTAACCAGCCACGTCAAAAGATATGTCGGTTCCTGCTACTCGTGTGCTCGCAACTGTCCGTTACAGCAGCTGGGCTCTTGCATCCTTTACCAGTGCCAGATAGAGCATGGGAGGTGGTAGGCATGGACTTTGTGGCTGATCTTCCATGTTCACAGGGACATAGATTTGTGTGGGTCATTACGGACCATTTCTCCCGGATGGTTCATCTCGTACCGTTATCGAGAATCCCATCTTCCAGGGTACTAGCCAAACTATTTCTCAAGCATGTCTTTAGGCTTCACGGGATGCCAGATCGTATCATTTGTGATAGAGGCCCGCAATTTGCTTCCCGTTTCTGGCGAGATCTTTGTAGCCTTCTGCAAATTGAGTTGAATCTCTCTTCGGCATACCATCCGGAGACCAATGGTTTGGTTGAGCGTACCAATCAATCCATGATTATATACCTTCGACACTTTGTTGCTGAGAACCACGATAACTGGTCCTCCCTCCTACCCTGGGCAGAATTTGCCCTTAACCCCTTAACGACCGCGGGCCGTAAAATTACGTCCTAAATGACATAATCTTACTGCCCGCGGTCCTCCGGCGGCAGCATGCCGCGATCGGCACACATCTCAGCTGATTTTCACAGCTGAGATGTGTGCCTGCTAGGCACGAGCAGAATCGTTATCTGCTCGTGCCGATTAACCCCTTATATGGCGCTGTCAATACATGACAGCGCCATTATAAGCGCGATCGCGGTAAAGTTTTACTTACCGCCGAAACCGGAAGTCACGTGACACGATCACGTGACTCCCGATAGTTGTCATGGTAGCACAGGGTCATGTGATGACTCCTGTACTACACATGAATTGGTTTCACTTTCGCTGTGCCCGGGGCACAGCAAAAGAGAAAGACAGCGTATCTGCTGTTTACAGCCTTCCAGCTGTGATCAGCAGATACTGCAGAGCGATCGGAATGCTGATCGCAATAGCCCCCTAGGGGGACTAGTAAAATAAAAAAAAAAAGTAACAAAATAAGTTTTAAAAATTAAAAAAAAACAAAAAAACCTAAAAGTTCAAATCACCCCCCATTCGCCCCATTGAAAATTAAAGGGTTAAAAAAATAAAAAATATACACACATTTGGTATCGCCGCGTTCAGAAACGCCCGATCTATCAAAATATAAAATCAATTAATCTGATCAGTAAACGGCGTAGCGGCAAAAAAATTCCAAACGCCAAAACGACGTTTTTTTGTCGCCACAACTTTTGCGCAAAATGCAATAAGAGGCGATCAAAACGTAGCATCTGTGCAAAAATGGTACCGTTAAAAACGTCAGCTCGAGACGCAAAAAATAAGCCGTCATTGAGCCTAAGATCCCGAAAAATGAGAACGCTACGGGTCACGGAATATGGCGTAAAACGTGCGCCACTTTTTTCGGACAAACTTCCGATTTTTTTTTAACCCCTTATATAAAAGTAAACCTATACATGTTTGGTGTCTACGAACTCGCACTGACCTGAGGCATCACACCCACACATCAGTTTTACCATATAGTGAACACAGTGAATAAAATATCTCAAAAACCATAGTGCTATCGCACTTTTTTTGCAATTTTTCAGCATTTGGAATTTTTTTGCCATTTTCTAGTACACAATATGGTAAAACTGATGGTTTCATTTAAAAGTACAGCTCGTTCCACAAAAAATGAGCCCTCACATGACCATATTGACTGAAAAATAAAAAAGTTACGTCTCTCAGAAAAAGAATGGCGAAAAAAAAAAACGGAAAGCGAAAAATCGGCCGGTCGTGAAAGGGTTAACAATTCGCTGGCTGAGGCCACTGGGCAGACACCGTTCGTACTCAGTAATGGGCAACACCCTAGGGTACCGGTACTGTTTCCCGCTGCTGCACCTCCTCCTCTTGTGGCCGACCGGGCAACTAATGCCAGAGAGGTTTGGGATCGGACTCAAGAGTCGATCCAAGCAGCTAAGGACCATATGAAGACGGTGTCCGATCGGTTTCGTCGCCCGGCTCCTGTCTTTTCTCCAGGGGACTTTGTGTGGCTCTCTGCAAAACACGTGAAACTTAGAGTGAGCTCTGTCAAATTTGCTCCTCGCTTCCTGGGTCCTTATGAGGTTCTTCGACAGGTAAATCCTGTAATCTACCAATTGAAGTTATCCGTCCATCTTAGGATCCATGACAAATTCCATGTTTCACTGTTAAAGCCGGCTATTTTACCTCACGCTCGTGAGGTGCACTCTCCTGCTTCTGATTCCTCTCGCTCTAGCTATGAGGTACGAGCCATAGTTGGTTCTAAGATGGTTAGAGGGCGCAGGTTCTTCTTGATAGATTGGGAGGGCTACGGCCCGGAACATCGCTCTTGGGAGCCTGAGGAGGCTGTCTATGCTCCCGACTTAGTTGCCGATTACCTGCGTCGCCGAGAGGGGGGCCCTTGAGGGGGAGGTACTGTTACGGTTGCTGTGGCACTGGAGACTATGTTCGGATTTCTTGCTACTGCACATGTGCGAGCACTGGAGACTATGTTCGGATTTCTTGCTACTGCACATGTGCAAGCGTTGGAGACTAAGTCCTATCTTGGAGCCATTGCACATGTGCGGGTGACATCATCGCTTTATTTCCTAACTATATGCCTCTGTGAGTTTAACTGAGGTATTGCACTCTGCACTTGTGCTACTACTATTTACAGCGGCACACTTATATACTCTTCCTCACTCATTAACCTATCCCTTTTACGTTAATGTTAAATTAGGTAGTCGCTGTGACTTTAACAGTACACGCCGTGATTGGCTCTAGTATCACTGAGACGTATCAGTGTCAGTATTGCTTCCGTAGTACAAGATACCCCTTATCCTCTACCATAGTCTGCAGCAGAGACTTTGTACGGTGGACCCTGACTGTCTGATATCCCTTTGGTTCTTATAATCAGACAGCCCCCGTAACACACACCATGGTAAGACTGAGTGAAACGCCCATGCCGGGGCTTGCAGGGCTCGCACAGTCACAAGGTCGGTGGTGTTCGGGGTCAAGCTGTGAGTGGCCCAACCCGGCTTCCGTGACCCCGGCGGGTTTCATTAAAGTGTTCGACAGTCCACAAGAGGGGGGTAACAGGAAGAGGTTAACGGGGTTCCTGGGAGCATGTCACTGGTTTCAGCGGTGACGTTGGTCTCGGTCTCCTTTGCTGTGGACCCCCTCTTACTGCAACCCTTCTCTCTCCCAGTAACGGTATGGGACAGGAACGGGGGTTGCACACAGCGCCACCTGTGGTATGCAGCCAGTTATTTAGCTGCCACTGCACAGTCTCTCTCCAGGGCAGGTGTTACGGGCAGCTAAGATGGAATCGCTCCCCACGGGTGGAGCGGGGAAGCCCCGGGAGGTTGGTGAGAACCGAGGCGGCAGTCCACGTGAGCACCGGGGCACAGGACTGTGGCATTTACTCACAAGAGACACTGGGTGCAGGTTCCAGTTCCTCTTTATTCACCGGTCTTTTCCAACATCACACCCGGGTGCTGGTCCTTGCCATTGTAGCCTCTGGTCAGTCCCGGGCAGGTTGGAGGCAGGGTCCGGTAAGGCTATCTGAGGGTCCCTCTGTCGTGTGCGTTTGGTTGCTGTGGCATGAAGCTTCTTGGGGACTCGCCGCCTCTCTGTCTTTCTTTCTTCCTACTCTGGTAGCGCCCCTGATGGAATCAGATACCCTCCGGGCACTACCAGGACATTCTCCACAATCCCCAGTACCTGACCCGGTCCCTTTCTCCAGGTATTACTAGCCCTGGTCTGGCTGGTTCCCCTCCACTGGAGCTAGTCCTGTGGAGGTCTGTCTCCACTCACATTCCAGGTGGTTCTGATTAGACTTCCTGCTTCTCTGCAGCTCACTCCTAGATCAGGACCCCACCCTACCAGGACGTCGTCATGGTGACCTGTCTGTGTGAAGCCACCTGCTTCCTGCTCATTAGGAGACAGGATGAGTCCTGCAGACCTGAGCTATGTGCTAAAAACCTATTAACCCTTTCCTGGTGATGTGATGTGTGTGTAAACTTACCTCCTTCTGCCCGGGAAAAGGATAATATACAATACCCTGTAACGACCATGCTATAGGGGCATTACATGAGCACAGGGTAGTTATACTGCATCTGCAAGTTCTATCTAATGCAAAGATGTCACAGCATACTGAGGTTTTGTGGTGTGCTGTTCAACCTCTTTTCAAAAATGCCCAAGAATTGGGCAACAATGAGGATCATAGATACAATGGTTAGTCATGTAAACTTTGCGTAGAAGATTATTCACATTGTTACTTTCCTTTGAAAAGAGAAGATGACCAGCAGGGGCATCAGTTCAGAATTGGCAACATCCATCTACTGATAAGAAATGTCTGACCAGTAGTGGTCTTCAAGGATAAGTATGGCCAAAAACCTTACGTTGTTGACATGGAAAAAGGTCAAGAGCTGTCAAAATGGCAGCAGGTGCCCTGATCTGATTAATCAAACTCTGAAATACTCGGCTGTAACAGAAGGCAGTTTGTTCCTGAATGTCTGGAGACTGGTACAATAATGAGTAAAGCATGGGGGAGCTACCCTTCAGATTTAGGGCTGCATTTCAGCAAACAGAGTTGGGGATTCAGTGAGAATTTCTGGTGTCCTCAATGCTGAGAAATACAGAGAGATACTTACCCATCGTGCAATACCATCAGAGAGGGGTCTAATTGGCTCTAAATGTATTCTGCAGCTAGACAATGACCACAAACATCCAGCCAATGACATTAAGAATGATCTTTAGTGTAAAGAAAAGGAGTCTTGGTTGTAATGACCTGGCCCATTAGAGCCCTGATCTCACATCATCTCGTCTGTCTCAGGTCACTGGAAGCATCTGCACAGCCTCATACACAGAAGATCTGGGGTCAGTTCTTTAAGATGTTGGGTCAACCTCCTGCCCAGTTTCTTCAGAAACTGTGTGTAAGTGAGAAGTGACCGAGACGTGCGGATGCTTTAAAGGCAAAGAACGGTCACCAAATATTGATGATTTTGATTTATCTTTTGCAGAATCCCTTCGCATTTTATTCGATGAGAAAAATAAACTATTACAGCACCACTCCAGCATTTTTTTTAGTTGCACTGCTGGAGTGGTGCTTTAAATGGAAATCCTTTCCCCGTCTTACACTCACCCTCGGGTTGTCTTCATCTTGTATCACCATCGCTCCGGTTGGTCTCCTGTGATTTGTGACCTGTCGGCAGCTCCAGTGTTTCACGGAGCACACTGGAGGTCACAACTCAATATATCTCAATGAGAGCCTCGTTCTGGCCTCGTTCTGACCTCGTTCTGGCCTCATACTGGTCTCATTGATACCTTGTTCTGGTCTCGTTCTGGACTCTTTCTGGCTCTCATAGATTTCTGTTGAGTGCTTGCAAGGTAACTTCTGACTTCCGGCTAATCAGACGTTATGGGCAGAAGATGGTGCCACGGGACTGGAAACATTGAAAAATGATAAAGCTCTCGGAAGGAGAGTATATGATGGGGGATAGGGGGTCTTACATTTAAAGCACAACTCAAGGACCTTTGAAACCTTTGAAAGCATTCTTAGTTTGAAGCAATTGTTTCCATATTGGCCTAAAACGTTTGCACTTTTTCCCTCTCTCCACAAGCAAATTGCTCATTCTTGGGCCACATTAGGTTTCTGCTTCATGTCTATGACTATCAAGGGTTTCTATCTGAATCACCAAAAACAGGATTGAGTATAATGAGGAAAATGGAGACCAAAGCCTAGAAATTTGTATTTTGCTCTCCTTTTCGATAATGTTCATATTTTTAGTCAGATACAATATTGTAATCGACTGCTCAATATACTTAATGTTTCCATTTGGGTAACTCTCAAAATCCCATTTTTCAGGAATTAAGATTTATCCCCCAATAGAGTCATGAACACGAAGAAAGAACAATGTGAAAATACGGTTAGAGGTTGCGTTAGATTAAACCCTTCCTTTTCAGATCTACAGTTAGGTCCAGAAATCTTTGGCCAGTGACACAATTTTGGCGAGTTGGGCTCTGCATGCCACCACATTGGATTTGAAATGAAACCTCTACAACAGAATTCAAGTGCAGATTGTAACGTTTAATTTGAAGGTTTGAACAAAAATATCTGATAGAAATTGTAGGAATTGTCACATTTCTTTACAAACACTCCACATTTTAGGAGGTCAAAAGTAATTGGACAAATAAACCAAACCCAAACAAAATATTTTTATTTTCAATATTTTGTTGCGAATCCTTTGGAGGCAATCACTGCCTTAAGTCTGGAACCCATGGACATCACCAAACGCTGGGTTTCCTCCTTCTTAATGCTTTGCCAGGCCTTTACAGCCGCAGCCTTCAGGTCTTGCTTGTTTGTGGGTCTTTCCGTCTTAAGTCTGGATTTGAGCAAGTGAAATGCATGCTCAATTGGGTTAAGATCTGGTGATTGACTTGGCCATTGCAGAATGTTCCACTTTTTTGCACTCATGAACTCCTGGGTAGCTTTGGCTGTATGCTTGGGGTCATTGTCCATCTGTACTATGAAGCGCCGTCCGATCAACTTTGCGGCATTTGGCTGAATCTGGGCTGAAAGTATATCCCAGTACACTTCAGAATTCATCCGGCTACTCTTGTCTGCTGTTATATCATCAATAAACACAAGTGACCCAGTGCCATTGAAAGCCATGCATGCCCATGCCATCACGTTGCCTCCACCATGTTTTACAGAGGATGTGGTGTGCCTTGGATCATGTGCCGTTCCCTTTCTTCTCCAAACTTTTTTCTTCCCATCATTCTGGTACAGGTTGATCTTTGTCTCATCTGTCCATAGAATACTTTTCCAGAACTGAGCTGGCTTCATGAGGTGTTTTTCAGCAAATTTAACTCTGGCCTGTCTATTTTTGGAATTGATGAATGGTTTGCATCTAGATGTGAACCCTTTGTATTTACTTTCATGGAGTCTTCTCTTTACTGTTGACTTAGAGACAGATACACCTACTTCACTGAGAGTGTTCTGGACTTCAATTGATGTTGTGAACGGGTTCTTCTTCACCAAAGAAAGTATGCGGCGATCATCCACCACTGTTGTCATCTGTGGACGCCCAGGCCTTTTTGAGTTCCCAAGCTCACCAGTCAATTCCTTTTTTCTCAGAATGTACCCGACTGTTGATTTTGCTACTCCAAGCATGTCTGCTATCTCTCTGATGGATTTTTTCTTTTTTTTTCAGCCTCAGGATGTTCTGCTTCACCTCAATTGAGAGTTCCTTAGACCGCATGTTGTCTGGTCACAGCAACAGCTTCCAAATGCAAAACCACACACCTGTAATCAACCCCAGACCTTTTAACTACTTCATTGATTACAGGTTAACGAGGGAGACGCCTTCAGAGTTAATTGCAGCCCTTAGAGTCCCTTGTCCAATTACTTTTGGTCCCTTGAAAAAGAGGAGGCTATGCATTACAGAGCTATGATTCCTAAACCCTTTCTCCGATTTGGATGTGAAAACTCTCATATTGCAGCTGGGAGTGTGCACTTTCAGCCCATATTATATATATATAATTGTATTATTATTATTTATTATTATTATTTATTATTATAGCGCCATTTATTCCATGGCGCTTTACAAGTGAAAGAGGGTATACGTACAACAATCATTAACAGTACAAGACAGACTGGTATAGGAGGAGAGAGGACCCTGCCCGCGAGGGCTCACAGTCTACAGGGAATGGGTGATGGTACAATAGGTGAGGACAGAGCTGGTTGCGCAGTGGTCTACTGGGCTGAAGGCTATTGTAGGTTGTAGGCTTGTTGGAAGAGGTGGGTCTTGAGGTTCCTCTTGAAGCTTTCCACGGTCGTGGAGAGTCTGATGTGCTGAGGTAGAGCGTTCCAGAGTATGGGGGATGCACGGGAGAAATCTTGTACACGATTGTGGGAAGAGGAGATAAGAGAGGAGCAGAGAAGGAGATCTTGTGAGGATCTAAGGTTGCGTGCAGGTAGGTACCGGGAGACTAGGTCACAGATGTAGGGAGGAGACAGGTTGTGCATGGCTTTGTATGTCATGGTTAATGTTTTGAACTGGAGTGAACTTGTATTTCTGAACATGTTTTTGTAAACAGCTAAAATAACAAAACTTGTGTCACTGTCCAAATATTTCTGGCCCTGACTGTATACACTCATTACTGGCCATTCTAGGCTGAATGTGACCGCTCTCACCAGATGGCAAACATCACCCAGGTACAGGTAAGGCAAGCACCTGCAAGGAAACTGGAAGGGCATTCTTGGTTCTTTTGAAGGTTTCCTAACAGCCTCTATCCTGGAGGATCTCAAGAAGAATAACCCAGTAGCAACATGGGTTTATGAGGGATCGGTCCTGTCAGACTAATTTGATCAGCTTCTACCAGGAGATACGTTTTAGAGTGGACCAGGGAAACTCTATGGAAGTTGTCTATCTAAACTTTTCAAATGCATTTTATGTAATAACACACAAAAGGTTGACACATAAAATAAGAGCAATGGGACTAGTAGAAAATATGTGTAACTGTGTTAACAATTGGTTAATTAAAAGTAAAAAAGGGTGATTATTAATGGAATATAATTGCACTAGATCACAGGTAATAGTGGTTAGCATTGGGGCCTCTTCTTTTTAACATGTGTATTGATTACCTTATAGAGGGCATGCAGAGAAGAATTGAAGAATTTCAATATATCCAGATGATACTAAAATATGTAGGGTAATGTGCACAGAGGACAGTAATTTTATATTATAGTGGGGTATAAAGGCTTGGGCTGAGAAATGGCTTATGAATAGTGATGAGCGAGCATGCTTGTAACTACTCGGTACTCGCACGAGTATCGCTGTACTCGGGCTGCTCGGCGGGGACCGAGTAATCTCGCGATACTCGTGCTGTACTCGTGGTCTTCATTTCTGCATGTTGGCGCTCTTTTGAGAGCCAGCCCTCATGCAGGGATTGGCTGGCAGACCACTGCAATGCCACAGCCCTGTTAGTTGTGGAATTGCAGTGATTGGCCGGCCTGCACAGCGTGACCGAGCCTTTATATCGGCCGGCGCGCTGTGCTCTGCTCACAGCTATCCAGACTGTCAGTGCAGGGAGAGTGTCGCTGATTCAGGGAAAGCTTTGCGGCCCTTTATAGCTTTTTCAGTTGCAGGGCTGCAAACAGTGTGACCAAAAGTCCTTCTCAGGACTATTCTAGTTGTATACAGGCAGGCAGGGTATAGCCAGGTCGGAGTACAGTAGCAGAGTCCTTCTCAGGACTATTGTTGCTATATACAGGCAGGGTATAGCCAGGTCTGAATACAGGCTAGTGACCAAAAGAGTCCTTGTCAGGACTATTGTACCAGTATACAGGCAGGCAGGCAGGCAGGGTAGTGGTGACCGTATACCAGCCTTCATCATATCTGGGGCTGGTGTACACAGTGTAAAACAGTCCAGATAGTGTCTGACTTGTCTGTAATTGTCGCTCCCCAAAAAAACCTGTTAGGTTCTTATTGCGTCCGTGCTTGGTTTTTAAAACCGCACGTGTGTGCCTGTTGGTGGCAGCGTACAGGTGCACTTGTGTGCAATTTCCAGAAACTTTGATATAACGCACAAGTAGTGAATATACACGTCAGCAGTGCACAGCATTGCAAAATGCGCAAGGGCATTGGCAAGGAACAAGGAAGTGGACGTGATGGTGGTGCAGGCAGAGGCCGAGGTCGTGGGCAAGCTCTAATTTCGCCACAACAAAGGGCCACATCTAGTCGCTCGCACGTCCTGTCCCAAATTCTTGGGGACCGCAGCAGTACACCGCTCTTGAACCAAGACCAGTGTCAACAGGTTGTTAGTTGGATAGCGGATAATGCTTCCAGTCAGATTGGCACCACCACAAACACTCTGTCTTCCACACGGTCAAGTGTCAGTAGCCGTGATACTGCACCGCACATTTCTGAACCTGATCCTCCTTCCTACCACCAGGCTGAGTACACGTCCTCCTCGGACATTAATGATCCCACACTTGGACACTCGGAAGAGCTGTTCACGTTTCCATTCACACATTCTGGCCTCTCGCCAGCTCATATTGAAGTGGGTCATGAGGAGATCGTCTGTACAGATGGCCAAATATTTGAGCAGCCACGTTCTCACGAAGTTGGCAACGTGTCTCAACAAGTGGTGGACGATGATGAGACACAATTGTCAGGAAGTCCGGAAGAGGAGCAGGGTGCGGAAGAGGAAGACGACGTGGTGGATGATCCAGTAACTGACCCAACCTGGCAGGAGGATATGCAGAGCGAGGACAGCAGTGCACAGGGGGAGGGAGGCGTAGCATCACAACAGGCAGTAAGAAGCAGGGTGGTGGCCCCAGGCAGAAGTCAGGCAACCGTTCCCCGGAACAACACGACGACACAAGGTGCCTGTACAAATGTTAGGTCTTCCCGAGTCTGGCAGTTTTTTAAGTTGGATCCAGATGATTCAAAAAAGGCCATTTGCAACACCTGCCGTGCCAGCATCAGCAGGGGTACCAAAACTAGCAGCCTGACCACCACCAGCATGATCAGGCACATGTCAGCCAAGCACCCGACTTTGTCGGAAGTACAACAGAGTCGAGGAGCAGTGCTTGCTGATGTCACTGCTACGTCTTCGCTGGTTGTGCATGCGAGCCAATCCTCTGTCCATGCTGCCTGCGAACAAGCCTCCTCCACTCCTGCACCTGCAGTTGGCTACGCAGAAAGAACACCATCATCAAGCACGTCCTTGTCCCAGCGCAGCGTTCAGTTATCCATTCAGCAAACCTTTGAACGCAGGCGCAAATACACTGCCAACACCCCACATGCCACAGTTCTAAATGCTAACATTTCGCGACTGCTTGCGCTGGAAATGTTGCCTTTTAGGCTGGTGGAGACAGAAGCATTCCGTGACCTGATGGCGGCAGCTGTCCCACGTTACTCGGTCCCCAGCCGCCACTATTTCTCCCGGTGTGCCGTCCCCGCGTTGCATAACCACGTGTCACAAAACATCACATGTGCCCTGAACAACGCTGTTTCACCCAAGGTCCACCTAACCACAGACACGTGGACAAGTGCTTGTGGGCAAGGCCGCTACATCTCGTTGACGGCACACTGGGTTAATATTGTGGAAGCTGGGACCCAGTCTGAGCGAGGGACGGAACACGTCCTTCCCACACCAAGGTTTGCAGGCCCTACCTCAGTCAGTGTTTCACCCACACTCTACAGCTCCGGAATGTCATGCTCTTCAGCCTCCTCCTCCTCCTGCGCATCCTCATCCACTGTGCCCTCCACACCAGTCACAAGCTGGAAGCACTGCAGCACTGCCTCGGCGAAGCGGCAACAGGCTGTGCTGAAGCTAATCTGCATAGGTGACAAACCCCACAATGCAGAAGAGCTGTGGACAGCTCTGAAACAGCAGGCAGATCACTGGCTCACACCTCTGAACCTAAACCCAGGAAAGGTCGTGTGTGACAATGGCCGGAACCTGGTGGCGGCTTTGAGGCGAGGCCAGCTGACACATGTTCCATGCGTGGCCCATGTGCTCAACCTCGTGGTTCAGCGGTTTATAAAGTCATACCCAGAGCTGTCTGATCTGCTGGTAAAAGTTCGCCGCCTGTCTGCACATTTTCGAAAGTCACCTACTGCTTCAGCCGGCCTTGCCGGCTTTCAGCGCCGTTTGCATCTTCCGGCTCACAGACTGGTGTGTGATGTCCCTACGCGTTGGAATTCAACTCTGCACATGTTGGTCAGGATATGTGAGCAGAAGAGGGCAGTTGTTGAGTACCTGCATCACCTAAGCCGTCGGGAAATGGGTCAAACTCCACACATAACACCTGAGGAGTGGAGATGGATGTCAGACCTATGTACCATCCTCCAAAACTTTGAGGACTCCACCAAGATGGTGAGTGGTGATGACGCCATTATTAGCGTCACCATACCGCTACTCTGCCTTCTAAAACGGTCTCTGCTGAAAAACAAACATGATGCATTGCAGGCGGAGCGCGATGAGTTGCAGCAAGAAACAGTAGTGGGTGTGGGTGATAACACACAGCCCAGCCTCGTCTCATCACAACGTGCAGTGGAGGACTATGACGAGGAGGAGGATGAAGACATGGAGCAACTCTCCGGCCAAATTGAGGATATGACATGCACACCAGTCATATCCTCGGTTCAGCGTGGCTGGCCAGAGGACAGGGTAGATGAGGAGGAGGAGGAGGAGGAGGAGGAGGACAGCATGTTCAGTCATCTTGTTGGTCAGGCTACTGAAGTCCTGGCTGTTAAGAGTCTGGCGCACATGGCTGACTTTATGGTAAGCTGCCTGTCTCGTGACCCTCGCGTTAAGAACATCTTGGCCGACAATCATTACTGGTTGGTAACACTGTTAGACCCACGCTACAAGGAGAACTTTTTGTCTCTTATTCCCGTGGAGGAGAGGTCAACCAAAATGCAGCAGTTCCGGAAGGCCATACTCACGGAAGTAGGCAAAGCATTCCCCTCACAAAACGCTAGCGGCATAGGTCAGGAATCAGTGGACAACCGAGGCGTACAGCCGAGAGAGGCACAAGTCCAATCCGCCAGAGGTAGGGGAACAGTCTTTAAGATGTGGGACAGTTTTCTCAGCCCCTCACGTACCACAGCCCCTGAGGTGCGGGGTAGTGCCACAAGAAATCCTAAGTTTGCCCAGATGCTGAAGGAGTACCTTGCAGATCGAACAACTGTACTCCGACATTCCTCTGTGCCTTACAATTATTGGGTATCCAAGCTGGACACGTGGCATGAATTGGCTCTCTATGCCTTGGAAGTCCTGGCCTGCCCTGCTGCTAGCGTTTTGTCAGAGCGTGTTTTTAGTGCCTCAGGTGGAATCATTACAGATAAACGCACCCGCCTGTCAACTGAAAATGCTGACAGGCTGACTCTGATCAAGATGAACAAGGGTTGGATTGGGCCAGACTTCACCACACCACCAGCAAATGAGAGCGGAATTTAAAGTTTGCCATGTACCTCCACTCACCCATGGGTACACACTTCTGGACTTTGGATAATCGCTGGACTGCTCCTCCTTCTCCTCATGCGCCACCATGATGATGACCGTTACAAATTGCAATACTTAGGCCTTTGTTTCAGGTATACCCCCAGTGGTAAATTTTTTCGCCCATTCTTTGCAGAATGGACATTACAACGACAGGAGACCCGCTCCTTTGCAATGGGAACAATGTTTTGAGGCCCTCATGCACGTCTCTACCCAGGGACAACATGGAGCCTCCCAATTTTTGGCTGCCCTGCCTAAGGGCTATACTATAATACACCCACTTCCTTAAAATGGACACTTAATGTTTTGAGGCCCTCATGCACGTCTCTACCCAGGGACAACGTAGAGCCTCCCAATTTTTGGCTGCCCTGCCTAAGGGCTATACTATAATACACCCACTTCCTTAAAATGGACACTTAATGTTTTGAGGCCCTCATGCACGTCTCTACCCAGGGACAACGTGGAGCCTCCCAATTTTTGGCTGCCCTGCCTAAGGGCTATACTATAATACACCCACTTCCTTAAAATGGACACTTAATGTTTTGAGGCCCTCATGCACGTCTCTACCCAGGGACAACGTGGAGCCTCCCAATTTTTGGCTGCCCTGCCTAAGGGCTATACTATAATACACCCACTTCCTTAAAATGGACACTTAATGTTTTGAGGCCCTCATGCACGTCTCTACCCAGGGACAACGTGGAGCCTCCCAATTTTTGGCTGCCCTGCCTAAGGGCTATACTATAATACACCCACTTCCTTAAAATGGACACTTAATGTTTTGAGGCCCTCATGCACGTCTCTATCCAGGGACAACGTGGAGCCTCCCAATTTTTGGCTGCCCTGGCAAAGGGCTATACTAAAATAGACCCACTTCCTTACAATGGGCACTTCAGGTTTACAGGCCATCATACACGTCTCTATCCAGGGACAATGTGGAGCCTCCCAATTTTTGGCTGCCCTGGCAAAGGGCTATACTGAAATAGACCCACTTCCTTACAATGGGCACTTCAGGTTTACAGGCCATCATGCACGTCTCTATCCAGGGACAATGTGGAGCCTCCCAATTTTTGGCTGCCCTGGCAAAGGGCTATACTGAAATAGACCCACTTCCTTACAATGGGCACTTCAGGTTTACAGGCCATCATGCACGTCTCTATCCAGGGACAATGTGGAGCCTCCCAATTTTTGGCTGCCCTGGCAAAGGGCTATACTGAAATAGACCCACTTCCTTACAATGGGCACTTCAGGTTTACAGGCCATCATGCACGTCTCTATCCAGGGACAATGTGGAGCCTCCCAATTTTTGGCTGCCCTGGCAAAGGGCTATACTAAAATAGACCCACTTCCTTACAATGGGCACTTCAGGTTTACAGGCCATCATGCACGTCTCTATCCAGGGACAATGTGGAGCCTCCCAATTTTTGGCTGCCCTGGCAAAGGGCTATACTGAAATAGACCCACTTCCTTACAATGGGCACTTCAGGTTTACAGGCCATCATGCACGTCTCTATCCAGGGACAATGTGGAGCCTCCCAATTTTTGGCTGCCCTGGCAAAGGGCTATACTGAAATAGACCCACTTCCTTACAATGGGCACTTCAGGTTTACAGGCCATCATGCACGTCTCTATCCAGGGACAATGTGGAGCCTCCCAATTTTTGGCTGCCCTGGCAAAGGGCTATACTAAAATAGACCCACTTCCTTACAATGGGCACTTCAGGTTTACAGGCCATCATGCACGTCTCTATCCAGGGACAATGTGGAGCCTCCCAATTTTTGGCTGCCCTGGCAAAGGGCTATACTGAAATAGACCCACTTCCTTACAATGGGCACTTCAGGTTTACAGGCCATCATGCACGTCTCTATCCAGGGACAATGTGGAGCCTCCCAATTTTTGGCTGCCCTGGCAAAGGGCTATACTAAAATAGACCCACTTCCTTACAATGGGCACTTCAGGTTTACAGGCCATCATGCACGTCTCTATCCAGGGACAATGTGGAGCCTCCCAATTTTTGGCTGCCCTGGCAAAGGGCTATACTAAAATAGACCCACTTCCTTACAATGGGCACTTCAGGTTTACAGGCCATCATGCACGTCTCTATCCAGGGACAATGTGGAGCCTCCCAATTTTTGGCTGCCCTGGCAAAGGGTTATACTGAAATAGACCCACTTCCTTACAATGGGCACTTCAGGTTTACAGGCCATCATGCACGTCTCTATCCAGGGACAATGTGGAGCCTCCCAATTTTTGGCTGCCCTGCCTAAGGGCTATACTATAATACACCCACTTCCTTACAATGGGCACTTCAGGTTTACAGGCCATCATGCACGTCTCTATCCAGGGACAATGTGGAGCCTCCCAATTTTTGGCTGCCCTGCCAAAGGGCTATACTAAAATAGACCCACTTCCTTACAATGGGCACTTCAGATTTACAGGCCATCATGCACGTCTCTATCCAGGGACAATGTGGAGCCTCCCAATTTTTGGCTGCCCTGGCAAAGGGTTATACTAAAATAGACCCACTTCCTTACAATGGGCACTTCAGGTTTACAGGCCCTCATGCACGTCTGTATGCAGGGGCATTGGTGAATCTCACAATTTTGGACTGCCCTGGCAAAGGAAAATACTACAAAGACTCACTTCCTCAAAATGGGCACATTAGACTCAAGAGGCCTTCATGTACGTCTCTTCTCAGGGACATCGGAGTGCCACACAATGTTTTCACGTAAAATCTTTCATGTATTAATCTCAAAAAGTAACATACACCAGCTCTATCTCACTATTGGGTATGTGCCCTTAACATTTCTGCCATGAAAAATCATTTTGGGGTCATTTTGGAAGGTTTTCTGGTGAGTCCGTAAAAATGGCGTGAAACGCGGACAAAATTGTTCACAGCTGTGACTTTTGAGTGATAAATGCTTCAAGGGGTCTTCCCCATGCTGTTGCCATGTCATTTGAGCACTCTTCTGAGACTTTTGTGACATTTTTAGGGTTTCTCCATGCTGCCGGGGGGTCATTTCACAAAAATACTCGGGTCTCCCATAGGATAACATTGGGCTCGTTGCTCGGCCCGAGTACACGAGTATCTTGGGAGGCTCGGCCCAAGCTTCGAGCACCCGAGCTTTTTAGTACTCGCTCATCACTACTCTCTAATTATTGTTTTACACCTAGGCCTCCAATGAGGACATGGCAGAATCCTCTACGTGTATATGAAAGGTTTGGTAAGGCGTAGTCTAAAGCTCTGAAATTAGAGCCATCTGTTCATAACACATTGTCCATCCTGATAACATGATCATAATGGATAGCAGCAATAATCTCGCAGCCATCCGCAATACCTGATAGTCTGTCATCCACCATCAATAGCACCAATTCCGGATTATCAGAGGCTTTCTGCATTTTCTAGGTCCATACTGAGATAAATGCAATTTAAGAGCTTTGTGTCACAGATGGAAGAACTGTGTCCTGGAGTGGTCAGTATTGGAGCCATGTTTTCAGGTAGTAATGAATGTGCCGCAGCCTCTGACTTATATATACAGATCCAATCTATGTGTGAGCTGGGAGATGGGGGTTTATATTAAATCTATGATTATTGGTGAGGACCCTTGGGTGTATGTAATGGGAAATGAGACATTAGCATACAATTTATTTTAATTGTCCACATCTATCATTGAGTCTCCAAAGATGTTCCTGTTCTGGTTCTCCCTCAGTTGCAGGACTCCGTGTATTGGCGGCCATGCTCCTCTTCTGCTCTATACTTTTGAATGGCGTTATCTTCCCCCAACTTAAAGGACCCCTTTCATTTTCCCACCAAAACTTGTATATTCATTTATAGTTTTATACTTAAACATATATTTAAAAAAAGTATTTTTAAATTCCTTTTTTCAAATGCATATTAGCCTTTTGACTAGTCGATTGGGCATTGATTTCCTTAAACTAGTCATCATCACATTAGTACTCCCCTTTGGACATGATAACATGATTTGCAATAGCCGGTGTCATCGCCAGCTCCTTTCAAATATCTAGCGCATTTTTTACCCACTTCACTGTGCCTCTGAAGCCCTGGTGTAGGCCTCCTGGCTTCAAAGGTGCACCCTGCATCTCCAATCTGTTCCATCTGCCGTTTTCGGCTCCGCCGTGGACAAGTTCCCTGTCGGACATGCGCAGTGCACCTCTGAAGCCAGGACATGTACCCCAGGGCTTCAGAGGCACAATGCGCGATATATTTCTTAAGAGCTGGCGATGATGCTGGCTCTTGCAAAGCATGCTATCTTGCGCACAGGATCGTGATAACATGCTGAGGGGGACGACTATTCTGGGAAAACAAACACATTGTCGTGATTCCTCTGTGCAGGACATCTTGCACACAGGTTATGCTCTGCAGCGCGTTCCTGAACTTCAGAGCCGGCAGTGACATATTTACTTTGTGCAGAGCATCTTGCATTTGGAGATGCTCTGCTGTGTTTCTTTGAGCACTAGCTGGTAGGTTGTTTGACAGCACAGGATTCCATGCAGGTTCTGGGAGATGCTGATTACTCAGGTGTTCCTGGTAATTGATCTATTTCATTACTGGGCATGCTCTCCCAGAACCTCGCCAGTCGTACTCTCTGGTTTTGCAGTTGTGCCCTTAGCTCGTGTTTGTGCTCATGTTCTGATCTAAGTTTCTTGACCCCAGACCATTCATTGACTCCTCTCTGCCCACTCCCTGTTCTTGTCGTTACCTCCTGGCTTCTGACCTTGGGCTGTTATTTGACCACATGTCTGTCTGCTCCCTGAATCTAATGCGTACTCTCCTGGTATTCTGACCCTCGGCCTGTGACTTTACTGCTTTTCTGCTTACTCCCTGTGTACAGTCGTGCCCTCCTGTTTCCTGACCTCAGCTTGCCTGACTACCCTTCCATCTATACTCTCCGTAAGTAGTGACTAGCATCACATACACCCTTGACTAGTTAAAAGCTTAATTTGGATATAAAAAGGAGTTTAAAAATATATTTTTTTAAGCATGTTTAAGTGTTAAACTCTGTTTAGCAAGCAATATACAAGTGTTGGTGGGTTGGAGAGCATCAGGTTCCCTTTAACATTTCGTCAGGTTCCCTTTAACATAGCTGGAAACCCTACCGGCTGTACATTACTCCTGAACACCATAGTGCCATCTTCTTCACCAAACTATGGAACTTTTTTCTCAGCTTTTGTTGTGTAAAAAAATATCCAAAATCTTCAAACAAGATACACCTTTTACTGAGAGAGGTATGATGACATGTATTCCTACTCTTGGTAAAGCCTTGACTTAGGTCTTCATGACCTTCATGATCATTCTAAATTCCGGGTAATGACAATGGATGCCATGATCCTGGGCAAAACCTTTATTATGTTTTTTTTTCAAGAGACTTTTTTTTGCCATATAAAAATGACTCCGAAAGGCTTTGGTCTAAAACACCCTACTCCAAGCACTGTTTAATAAACTTGAGCGAATCATCCCACAAGACCCCGGTTAAGTGGCCATAAAAGTAGTTTGTAACCTCAGGACTCTTGTGATCCTCCTTGGAATCCTTGATTTGTAGGTCCAGTATGGAGTCAAGCTCTTCAGGTGATATATTAAATATAGGAACAATTTTGGTGCTGGTTTGGATTTGGATTTCATGGTGGGCTAGAGATATAGCTGAGAGTCAATGGTGGTTGGGGTAAGGTAACTTTGGGTAGTCACTGCTCCGGCCGGAATACTCACTGGCATCCCAACTTCTCACCAGTATCTAACTTATCTAACAACCTATAAAGCCTCTGAATTTTTTCTGCTACCAGCTGACTCTATGGTGTATAACCATGGTGTTTTCTGACTGCAAAGTCCAGGAAGGAATAGATTCATTGTGCTAGTGGAGATAGAGTAGGATTAGGTAAGCTCGGAAGTGAAAAGTGCCCTCTGAACTCCCTACATCATATTTACCATCTCTCCTGAAATATATTGGAGGTTCTCAGAAAATGGGGAGCGTTCTGGACTCACACAATAGTTGGTAAACCTGGTGGACCCTGTCAACAGCTTCAGTAATTTTCAAAACTTTATTTTGTCGCACTATTTCAGGGAACAATGTGGTAAGAGATGGAGAAGTAGTGGAGAATGGTTGATTTGGGTCATAGAAGTAGGAGCCAAATATGCAGGTCCCATGATGATGCCAGAAGTATGGACTTAATCATTATACATCTACAAACGAATGCATAGGGCAGCCCGATGCATGTGGCTGACTAGTTATTGGGTTAGGTTCCAGTTAGGTAGATCGATCATCTGATAATCTTCTCCTCACTGCTCGATTGGTCACTTGTAAGTTGTTGTCATTCTTCTGCGCTGTTCTCAATGGGAATCAGCTCTTCATGTAATGGTTTCCTGATTAACCTGTCTTCATACTGAATTACTGACCAGCTGAACCTGAGCTGGAGAGAAAAAGTATGAGGAAATGACAGGCCACAAGTTTCCATCTTGGGAATGTCTTATGAAACAGAGAGATCGATTTAAGACTTTGTTATGGTCTACGGGTAGGTATGTGTCGCGCCCCTGAGACTGGGTGCTACAGGGTATTCCGTATTTTATATATGTATTCTTATGTATCGTATAATATCCGTCCAGACAGGCAGAGGTTAACTTGGTAAGGGCCATTTCACATTTGCGCTATTTTAACGGATTCGGGCTCCGTTACAAATACAGTGCAGATCATTTATTTACAGTGGAAGCGCGACATCATGTGGACACAAGCGGATACTGCATAACACACACACGCGCCATAGTAACGCGCTTCAAATGTAAATAAATGAACTGTACTACATTACTGACGGATTCCGTTTGCGTCAAAATAGCGCAAGTGTGAAACTAGCCTGAGTTTTGTTTTTGCTCAAACAGCCTCACACACGTAGTTGAGCCTCCATGACTCCTCTCCTAATGAGCAGGAGCTTCACATAGGCCAGTTCCCATGACAACCTGAAGGGAGGGGGGACCTGAATGTGAAGAGCAGACTGAGGTTTTAGTCAGAACGCCTTGGGACAGCAGAGAGAGTGGAAGCAGTGACGCACACAGCCTTAGTCAGAACGCCTTGGGACAGCAGAGAGAGTGGAAGCAGTGACGCACACTTTTGCAGCTCCCCATGAGGGCTCTCCCTCTCAGGGAGGCAGACAGAGGAACCACCAAGTCCAGACCGGTTCATACACACTTTCCTTACCTGGGTCTAGGTGAGTGGATGGCTGAGGACCCCTAAGCTGAGAGAGCGGACAGCACCAGTTAGGAGGCTCCAGGTCCATTAGCCGGCAGAGCCCTGGAATGGGAGAGGTGGCTATCCGGGATGAAGTACAGAGCCCGCAGCTTCGGGTGGCAGAGTAATGGGTCCCAAGAGTTCCAGTCAGAGGAGGGGACCACCACACGAGCGCCCAGGGGGAGAAGGCCCACAAGCTGCTCTGCAAGACTTAACCTCTGCCCTGCCTGGGAACGAACGGACTCATTGCAGAATATGAAAGAACTGTGAGTAAACAAGATCTGAAACCCGCAACCCAGTGACTCTGACTCTGTTTTTCGTCGCCTTGTGATCCGGCAATTCCCAGTTCCCCGTTCTCCCTCCCGGGGGCTGCTCCACCTGTGGGAAGCGATATCATCCTGGCTGCACCCCAACATCTCCCCCGGCAAGGTACCCTGCAGCGGCGGCCATATCCCTCGCTGCACTCCACAGGTGGCGTAGTCGACATCATCCGTTCCACTCCTGGAGGAGGAAAGGTCGGAGGAAGGGTCCGCAGCAGAGGAGGCCGGGGCCCCAGTTTTTGCGCGATCGTGATTATAATGGCGCTGACACATATTGACAGCGCTATTTAAGGGATTAAAAGGCACAGGCAGAACACAATTCCACTCGTGCCTGGCAGGCACACATGTCAGCTGTACAAATCAGCTGACATGTGCGCTCATCACCAGAGGCTGCTTGCAGCAGCCCACAGGGATTAACACTATGACCGCTACGACGTAATATTACTGCTCACGGTTGTTAAGAGGTTAAACCCCTAACTAAGCTAACTATGTAGCAGCACTGGCACCAGCATCTTCCCTAATGTTTAACATCCACAAAATGGTGCTGACTCCACATGTCCTCATTTTATATGCAAAGGGACATGTGACTTAGGCAGCCAATGACACAACCCCTTGTGTCTGAACCTTGTGGATGTTTGCTGCACAGTGATTGGCTGCAGAAACATCCATAAATTAAGTTGAAAATAAAAAGGTGCTTCTCCCCAGTCTCCGCCTCCTCCACTCATTAAACACATCCTCTGTTCATCATACAGCGCCACAATCCTATCCAAAAGTACAACATGTTATTAGAAAAGCAATTTTGGAAAGTGCAATCAGTTATCAAACAAAACTGAACATTAACGACTTTTGGGGAAAGTGTTCATGTTACCCAGCCTGAGCTGAACAAGCTAAGGCTCATACCACATTTGAAATAGACAAACCTTAATCGAACAGGTTCGCTCATCTCTAGTAGGGAGGTGCAGAACTGTGGAGAAGACGGGTTGATGATGTGGTGTCACATAGTTTTGCACAAACTTCACCAACTGTCATTGCAGTATCGGGCTCTGTTCAGATTGCAGATTCTGACATTCCACCTGATGGGTTCTTTGGTGTCTGGGATCCTCACAAGCAGACTCAGGCATCAACTCAATGTGTGCTAATTAATAGGCAGGCTAGTGTGACGCCCTGGACAAGCCAGGTAGTCACATACATACCAACACACACACCTCCACCCTAGGCAGTTACACCAGCCAAACCAAAAACCCTTGTTGCCTCCCTCCAGAGTCTGATGTCCACACCAGGTGGGGAGGAGCCAGGCGGTTGGCCCCACCCACCAAGGAGTTCACAGGCCTGGAGGCAGGAAAAGTGTCAGTTCAGTCTTGGAGGTGAAAGTGAGAGGAGTGAACACTTGAGGTGTCTGGGTAGGAGCCCAGACACTGACAGCAAGGTTGGCAGATGGTGGTGGCCGTCTGCAGGAGTTGGTGGAGCTCCTCAGAGCCGTAAGGACTGGGGTCGGGCATCGGCAGTCTGCCCGGCCGTGGAAGAACCAGCCGCTGCGGGCCCGAAGGCTCAACCAGTAAGGCCAGCTGTCCATGAGTCCCACGCCTCGGCTGAGGCTGCGCCGTGCTGCCACTGCAACGCAGCAGTTCAGGCCACGTCACCGCAGGACCCCCACAAGAGAGTACCGGTTGTGGCCGGTGTGGGCGCGGTCCAGCGGGGCCCGACCCGAGCGCAGGGGCATGCTAGCGCCCCTTACTGGGACAGGGAGCCAAGCCAGGTGGGCCGAGAAATCGCCGCCAGGGAGCAGCAGAGGGCCGAAGTGATGGCGCGAGTGATTAAGGAGAAGGATGCTCACCGCAATGCCACCTTTCAGGTGCGGGGCCCGGTGTATGAAGACCAAGTCCGGAAGTTTGACCCTCAAAGGGGGTTCGGCTTTATTTACGAACCGGGCCTGTAGGCCGAAGTGTTTGTGGCTCGCCGCGACATTAACTCACACCTCCCAACGGACCACCAAGGTCGCGATCTGTTGCCGGGCGACCTGGTAACCTACACCCGACACTGCGGGGAGAGGGGCTGGTTCGCCCTGGACGTTAAACAGAGGGAAAGCTGCGGTGTGCAGATGCGGTTCCAGCCCCCCTCCTCCACCGTGCCGTCTGGATATCGAGCTGGAAGAGGTCTTGGATGAGTGCGACCTCAAATAGTGGCAGCGGTTCTCCGTTGCAACCAAGTTGTCCCCGTTGGGACCCTCAGCTGAATGAATGAATGAATCCGAATCAACCAAAGTTTTCACCTGATTGTCGTCAGTGATTATCCCGGCCGTTGCCGGCAAGTTGTCCCCGGAGGGACTCTATGTGTTTACCAGCCACATGAGAAACTGCTCATGAACATGGCCGAGAAATGGCAGGCCACCCACAAACTTGTGGGCCTGTAAATAATTTGTGGGCTGGTTTTCCGTCCGTGCCGCCTCCGGAGAGGCAGATTGGAGGAAGGGCCCGCAGCAGAGCAGGCTGGGGCCCGGCCACCACCAGGACCCGTGGTCCTCTTCCGGGGGTCAGGGGTCCCCCTGGACATGGGGTCCCCTGAAGTGACAGCCGGGTGCGAAACACCATACCTGTTCCCGCTCGGATAACCTGGACTAGGACTGGGGAAGAGGGGTGCTGCCCGTTTCTTAGGGGCAGCATCAAGGATCAGGTTATTTGGGTGGGAGAGCGGATGACCATGAACCCGTCCGTTTAATAAAAATGTTTGAAACGTTAAAAGTAATGCACCTCCCGTAAGGGAAGACTTGAAAATATGCGTATGTTGAAGTTTTAATATGTTATTTATCTTTTTACAGTTTTGAAAAATAAAACCGGTGATGGACAAGCCAGGTAGTCACATACATACCAACACACACACCCCCACCCTAGGCAGTTACACCAGCCAAACCAAAAACCCTTGTTGCCTTCCTCCAGAGTCTGATGTCCACACCAGGTGGGGCGGAGCCAGGTGGTTGGCCCCACCCACCGAGGAGTTCACAGGCCTGGAGGCGGGAAAGGTGTCAGTTCAGTCTTGAAGGTGAAAGTGAGAGGAGTGAACACTTGAGGTGTCTGGGTAGGAGCCTAGACACTGACAGCAAGGTTGGCAGACGGTGGTGGCCATCTGCAGGAGTTGGTGGAACTCTGCAGAGCCGTAAGGACCGGGGTCGGGCGTCAGCCCGATGGTACCGTACCGGGGAACGGAGTGAAGCTAAGCACACAGGCAGGGCCATCGGACCCCGACCAGGCTTGGAGCCGCCATCAATAGTCAAATCCGTATGTGACAGGAACCCCAGGGGTTTCCCAACTACTAAGTCCCGATTGAAGGCAACCGTCCACCCAGAGAGGATATACATCCACCGCCACAGGCTAGAGATCCAAGGGCCAGCGCCTGCAGGCAAAAGGGCTCCTACGGCATCTATACGCCGGGGAGCGGACTACCGGTGGGCAACCACAGGAGTCAAGAACATTCTCAAAGGTGCAGGGAAAGACATCCACCATCAGCCGTCCGGTGAGAGCACAACAACAACACTGCAGCCGGCTGCGGGACCTGTCCATCCGGCCGTTTTGGTTTACCTATGACTCTGTCAGTGATTGTCTGAGTGAGTACACCAGTGCCGTCCGGCACCACGCCACGCAGTCTCTGCACCCCAGCCATCCGGCCTCCCCGTCACATCACCGGGCCCCGGGATCACCAACCCCCCTACCCACAGAGGGGACAACATCTCAGCTGCACCCTACCATCTCTCCCGGGATCCCCGTTACCAGCAGCGGTGGTGCCATTATCACCACGACACGTGGGTGGCGTCACGAACAATCTCCCTAAACATACCATCCCCATTTCACTCACGGGTGAGGAGCGCTGCTCGAGTCCCCAGGTCCGGTCCACCGCTCGAACCACCGAGCAGCAGCAGCAGAAGCCCAGGACCCGAGCGTGGCAAGCACGTCCCCTCCGCCCGCGACACTAGCAAGAGTTAATCTCTGCTAGTCTGCTTGCTCCTTTAATCACATGTTGTAGGAAGACCTATCAGATCTGCTCCCCTCTTATTTACACTGTTGGAATCCTTCTACCCATGCCAGCTATAGTTTTTTCTGTGTTGGTCTGTGAGAAGTGGTATCCCAAACTCTCTATGATAAAAGTTGTGTTTAATGGTGCTTTTTCCTTGGTGCAGTTGTATAATTTACCCTTGTAGTTTTGTAGCTTCATTCCTGCTCTTTTTTACTTCCTGAAACTCTTATTGCCTTGTCTTGTGCATGTGTGTGCTGTGTGACAGAGTTTTGGTTCTTCCGTTGTCTGCCTTTTTCTGTAGTTTCAACACAGTCCTCTCTTGTCCCTCCCTGAGGGAGGGGTAGGGAGAATTAGATTAGGACTGGTCAGGAGCAGGGCAGGAAAGAGATTCAGGCCTCCCCAGGGTAGAGCCAGTTCACTGACTGGCACAGGGTAGAGTCAGTGCAGTGACTGGTGAAGGGTAGACCCAGTGCAGTGACTGGTGAAGGGTAGAGGCAATGCAGTGGTTGATGCAGGTTAAAGTCAGTGAAGTGACTGGTACAGGGTAGAGGCAGTGCAGTGACTGGTGAAGGGTAGACCAAGTGCAGTGGCTGGTGAAGGGTAGAGGCAGCCCAGTGTCTGGTAGAAGATAGAGGCAGTGCAGTGACTGGTGAAGGGTAGAGGATGTGCAGTGACTGGTGAAGGGTAGAGCCAGTGCAGTGACTGGTGCAGGGTAGAGCCAGTGCAATAACTGAAAAAGGGTAGAGGCAGTGCAGTGACTGGTACAGAGTAGAGGCAGTGCAGTGACTGGTGAAGGGTAGAGCCAGAATAGTGACTGGTACAGGTAGAGCCAGTGTAGTGACAAGTACAGGGTAGAGCCAGTACAGTGACTGGTACAGGGTAGAGTCAATGCAGTGACTGGTGCAGGGTAGAGCCAGTGTAGTGACTGGTACAGGGTAGCGTCAATGCAGTGACCAGTACAGGGTAGAGCCAGTACAGTGACTGGTACAGGGTAGAGCCAGTGCAGTGACTGGTACAGGTAGAGCCAGTGCAGTGACTGGTACAGGTAGAGCCAGTACAGTGACTGGTACAGGGTAGAGGTAGTGCAGTGACTGGTACAGGTAGAGCCAGTGCAGTAACTGGTACAGGTAGAGCCAGTGCAGTGACTGGTACAGGTAGAGCCAGTACAGTGACTGGTACAGGGTAGAGCCAGTGCAGTGACTGGTACAGGGTAGAGCCAGTGCAGTGACTGGTACAGGTAGAGCCAGTGCAGTGACTGGTACAGGTAGAGCCAGTGCAGTGACTGGTACAGGGTAGAGCCAGTGTAGTGACAAGTACAGGGTAGAGGTAGTGCAGTGACTGGTACAGGGTAGAGGTAGTGCAGTGACAAGACATTTTAAAGGCTTGAACATAGACTTACAGGGTAGCTGTCTATTTGTTACTTGCATGTTCTTCAAATGCAACCCCAAGACTTTGAGCATGCTGTCTAGAAGTTATAGTAGTACCTCAGAGATGGAAATATCAGGATTAGGTATGTTACTAGAGGGTGGAAGCACAAGAAGCGCAGATCTTGAAAAATTGTATTTCAAAAAGAGAGAAGTTAACAATATAATTTCCATTACAATGGTCAAATCTATTCATAGAAAAGTAATGCGCAGTCTAGCATCCAATGAAAACATTCATGGAATCCCATATCTTACATCACATCCATACATGCACTTTACAGGATGAACAAGGTTAGGTTTGGTCCAATTCTTGAACTGGACCCTAAACATGCAAACACTGTACGTCTTACTGTCTGACTGTCCTAATCTCTATGGTTGTGTCATCAGATCTCTCAATATTTGATCTTGGTCATGATTTTACTTGATTGTTCATATTTTGATAGCAGACACTTTTTTAGAACCGTAATTCTGTTCCTTGGATTCTATAGACTTATCTTTCCATTTCTAAGACTGTTCCACGCCCGGGCACAGACAGTTACAATGACCATTTTTACTTCATGGTTCCTCAGACTGTAAATGAGAGGATTCAACATGGGTGTGATGATGGAGTAAAAGACGGCGACCACCTTATCTTGTTTCCCAAAGTTCTCAGAAGGACGTAGATCAGTGAGGAACACAGACACATAGAAGATGGAAACGCAGATGACATGTGAGGAGCAAGTACTGAATGCTTTCTGTCTGCCCCTGGTAGATTTTATCTGTAAAATTGCCACCAGGATATAGATATATGACACAAGTATGGTGGCCAATGAACCTATGGTATAAGATCCTATAATGGAAATCATAATTATA
Organism: Anomaloglossus baeobatrachus; assembly: GCF_048569485.1. Taxonomy (NCBI): domain Eukaryota; kingdom Metazoa; phylum Chordata; class Amphibia; order Anura; family Aromobatidae; genus Anomaloglossus; species Anomaloglossus baeobatrachus. The sequence continues at coordinate 698,146,036 of NC_134356.1, forward strand.
TCACAGGTGAAGGTCTTAGAGCAGGAGAGCTTGAGGACTGCAGGCAGGTCACAGAAGAAGTGGTCAACAAGGTTTGGACCACAATATCGAAGACTAAATATCTAAATATACATGAAGCCTGTATTGAACATGGTAACATGCCAAAGGATAAAGCAAAAAGACTCAAAAGCATGCATTTCTTCTCGGTGATTATGGACACATAGCTAAGAGGGTGGCAGATGGCAACATAGCGATCATAAGACATATTCGACAGGAGAAGAACCTCTGTAGCTGCAAATGTAGCAAAGAAGAAGAACTGAAGAGCACAACCATAAAATGTGATGACCTTTCTTACAGAGACCAGGTCACTAATCATCTTAGGAGCCACAGATGAGGAGTAGAAGAGATCCACCATCGAGAGGTAACTGAGGAAGTAATACATCGGCGTGTGGAGCGCAGACGTCTTATAGACAATGGTGAACAATCCAATGTTGCCCACCACAGTAATGAAGTAAACAAGGAGGAAGAATATGAAAAGGAAAATGGCGACAGACGGATCATGAGTCAGTCCAGAAAACTCAAACATGGTCACTTGGGTCTTGTTCATGTCATTCATATCTGATCTTTCTCTGTTGGGATTAAATCAATGACATTAATAACCAAAAGGGTAGAATTGTAAAAAATCAATGTGACAGGTCACCATATATGATCAAGTCCTAATGTGCTTGTCTACTCAATGGATTTCCTGATACGGTGAATGCCAGGTGGGTCATAGGTGAAAGTATGACTTGGACCTCCAAAACCCCGTGTATAATTAGCTACCAGGGTTGGGATTTGTTGCTGCTGAACCTTTTATATCTAGACCCAATCTCATAGGATGAGAGACAGGTTAGGTGTTTTAGTTGAGGGATATAAAAAAATGTCCCCAAAGTTGAAGGAATCAATGAATCGAATCAATGTTGAGACCTTATAGCCTGGATCCCACCAATGAAAGCTTCTGATGTGCTATGTAGCTGTGACATTTTACTAGCTTTCCAAAAGATTTTAATGTCAGGAATTTATCAAAGATCCTGCGGTTACACAAAGTATCAGGCACCTAATAATTGTGAAGGAGCCCAAAAGCTTTAATGACCAGCCTAGAAGTATTAATCCGACCGTGGAACAAACAATCCAATTTCATGTCTGTAAAGGTAACTCCATCTACTGTACATCAAAGGGTTACCACCACTGAAAAGTATTTAGGTTTCACGGCAGAAAGGACTTTTTTTTGGCACCTCAGTGTATAGTATCCTAGTAATCTGCATGTAACGTGTGTATATGAGAAGAACGACACAGTAGAGAAGTAGAGAAATGAGACGGTCGGCTCCAGAGACTGATCTAGCAGAAAACATTGCGTGTATAGGGTGATGGAAAAAACCTCATCATAACCTGCATGCAAAAAAGATATTGGAAAATAAGGTAGGTAGTGATGATGGACATTGTGATGGTGGAACTGGTGTAAATGTTGATAGTGGCGATGATGGCTTTGTGGTGAAGGCGATTCTTATAATAACTGTAATAGTAGGGATGACAAAAATGGTGATCATGACAATGGTTATGGTGAGGATGAAGATGTGATGATGGCCATGGTTGTAGTGAGGATAAAGACGGAGATGATGAAAATGGTTGGAATGCGGATATAGATGGTGATAATGACAATGGTTGGAGCAAGAATGAAGATGTTGATGATAAAGATTTTCTAGTAAGGATAAAGATTGAGATGATAATGAAAATGGTTATGCTGAGGAAGAAGATAGTGATGATGACAGTGGTTGTTAAGATGAAGCTGGAGATTATAACAATGGTTGTTGCGAGGATGAAGAGGGAGATTATGGCAATGATTGTGGTCAAGATGAGCATGGTGAAGAAGACTGGTTGTGGTGAGGATAAAAATGGTGTTCGTGGTGGAAGTGAGGAAAAAGATGATGATTAGAGTGGTTGTTGTGAGGATAAAGTTAATGATAGCAGTAATTGTTGTGAGGATGAAGATGGTGATGATGACTGTGCTTGTGGTGAGGATGAAGATGAAGATAATAATGTTGATGGTTGTGATGAAATTGGTGATCGTGATGAATATGATGGTAACGATGAGGTTGATAATGGTGGGGATGACCATAGTGGTGGTGAGAATGATGATGGTGATGTTATGGATAATAATGGTTATGGCGGTCCTGGTAGAATAGTTGAGGATGACGTTGATGATGATGAATGAAATACATAGAATAACACACAATGACAGGACTTCACACTTCTGGTGTCGCAGTGTCACCTTCTCTCAGGAATGTGATTTTCTAGATGGATTCCCACATCTCACAGTAGACATCGCCTGACATGGCACATTGATTCTGGCTTCTTGTCCTCTGCGTCCTTATATAACTGACCTCATTATCTCGGTATTACTGAGGTCCCCCGAGGCCCATTTATTGAAATGAAGGAAGTTCTGGATAATTACATCTGAGTCTGCAATTAACAGTTCACTTCTATGTATCTTCATCGTCATCTCTGGTCTCTGTGGATTTTTCTGTTATATATTATTAGTTCACAGCCTCATACATAGAACATATCCAGTCCCTAGAGGCCTAATGCCAGTCACGTAGAGCTGGTCAGACGCTTGGACGGGCTCAATTCGAGTAACGAGTATGATGGAAGTCAATGATTGGACACCTCGTCTCTGTGCCCACATACAGCCAGCCATAAACAGAGCATTTCTGGGGAACGGTGGGCAGGGTTTTTTCTTGGGACACACTACATACCCAGAGAGAGACATTTGGAGACTGCAAGAGGCTCTCACCAGGGGGCCGGATCATATCATTCACTGGAGCAAGCTGGCACGTCAGCAATGTTCACCCTAAATTGGCCCCAGCTTGTTTATCTATCTATCTCTATCAAAAAAATTTTAAAAAAACTACCTCATGTTGGCCTAATGCATATTGATCTGTATGTATTGGAACAACTATTGTTTGTTTAATATGATGTGATTTTATGTCAGCATGCATATTGTTCAGATGTTAACAAAGTTAAAAAAAAAAAAGGTCCTCATTCACAGACAGGATGTTCCTCCTTCTTCTCCCAGTGTGTATTCTAGTGTGGAGCTGGAAGCTGAAGGTCACAGCAGATCTCTCTCCCTCTCCCGGTGTGTGTATTCTAGTGTGGAGCTGGAAGCTGAAGGTCACAGCAGATTTCTCTCCCTCTCCCAGAAACCAGACTGATCCTATTCTCATGTTGTAAGCTGGATGTTTTTAATTCTCAATAAATGAACATTCTCTGTTGCTCGCTGTGGACATCACGCTGATTAACCTGCTGCTAACAGGTTATGGGCCCAGAGGCACAGCAGTCCCAGACCTCCAGAGCACAGAGATAAAAAGACAACAGCGAACTGAGAAGAAGTAAAGATGGCCTCCAGCAGCAACTCAGCAAAGTTTACAGTGCCAAGCCTGAATAGCCAGAACTACCAATCCTGGAAATTCAAGGTGAAGATGCTGCTGATAAGAGAAGGTACGTGGAAATATACTCAGGAGTCTAAGTCTGACCCAGTACCACAGGAATGGCTACAGATGGATCAGAAAGCACAGAGCACCATATCACTCAGCATAGAGGATGATCAGATTGTGCATGTGTGTAAGTGTGAATCTGCAAAGGAAATGTGGGAGCAGCTGCAGAAAGTACATGAGAGGATAAATCTAAGTAATAAACTCTATCTAATGAGAAAGCTGTATCAGTCTAAGCTGCACAATGACCAGGACATGCAGGACTACATTAGAAACACTCTAGAGACCGTAGAGCGCCTGCGGGGCATTGGGGAAAATATGAAGGACTTCCATGTAGCAGCACTACTACTTAGTGGTCTCCCAGAAAGCTATGACCCGCTTGTAACTGCACTAGATGCACGCCCAGATGATGAGCTTACATTGGAGTACGTCAGAGGAAAGCTTGTAGATGAATATAAGAGAAAGACAGAAAGTGTGAGCGGCAAGATATGCAACAAGGAAACACGTGAATGGTTTGTATGCAAGAAGCCAGGTCATTTAAAAGCTGAATGCAGAGTCTGGAAAGATAAAATGAATCAGCTGAAGAAGCAAAACAGTCAACAAAGAGTTAAGAGCGCTGTATCTGAAAATAATGATCCTGTAAATACTGAAGCTGCATTCACATCAGTCAATGCATTTAAATCAAAGCATGCGGGGTGTATAGATTCTGGTGCAACCAGTCACATGACCAATGACAGAGACTTCTTTACTAAGCAAGTCAGAGAAAGTGATAATGGCGAATGGTCAGTGTATGAATTCAGAAGGCATAGGAGATGGTTATATTGATTGTAACATCTCTGCAACACAAAGCAGAAGGATCCATGTAAGGCTATGTGCACACGTTGCTTTTTTTTCTGCGCGGAAAAAAACGCACCCTCTGGCAGAGGAGAGAATTGTAAACAATGCTTTTTGAGAAACAACGCATCGAAAACGCATGCGTTTTTCATGCGTTTTTCATGCGTTTTTTTAGGTGCGTTTTTTAAGACTTGTCAGTGTTAATAAAGTTGGTTGAACACAGACCTTTGGGAAAAAAAACCTGTGATGTCATTTCCTTCTTCTCCACATTCTCTACATTCTCCATTGTGGAAAGAGAGTGATCTTGGCTGTTATAAAAAATGCCACAAACCACAGGACAGATACGTCTGCGCAGGGCCCAACGAAGTCGGCTGCTTATTCTACTGTTATTACTTTGTCGTCGTAGACGCCAGGTAATTTTTTGGCCAAAATTGTATAATGTTTCTGTTTTCTTTATTGTTCTCTATTAACCAATACGATATGTTGCAGGCAATGACCAAAAGGATGTGGGTGCATCCTCTCGTTATGGCACGTGAGCAGAAAGGCCATTTCACCTTACTGTACAGCGATTTAAGGCGGTGAGCAAAACCTAGTCTTTTTATTTTGCTACATATGTATATCTTTATGTAATACCATATTTCTATATGGGTCTCTATAGGTTATTTTCCTTTTTTTGTTGACATATACAATCTGGATCTAAGGCTATGTGCGCACTTAACGTTTTTTGCCGCGGATTTCCTGCGGTTTTGCTGCATGTTTCGCTGTAGAAAATGTTCATAACATCTCTGCAGTGATTCACCAGCAAAACCTATGTGAAAAAAAAAATGCTGTGCGCCCTATGCGGAATTTGATAGCTGCATGTTTTGCAACGGGATTCCCGCTACTAAAACAATTGCATGTCACTTCTTTTCCGCACGTCGCTGTGTGATTTCACTCCATTGACTGCAATGTAATCGTGAAATCCCGCAGGGAATAACGCAGGCAGCAAATTCTGTGCAGTTCATTGCATTTTCATGCGTAATTCACAACGGTATTTCGCGGTTTACCTGCGGTAATGTACATTGCTGCCCTGCGATTTGCAGGGAAGTGATGTTATTATGACAGGAAGAGGAAGTGGAGCAGGGAGTAAACACACACACATCACAGACCCAGGCATAGAACTTACACACACCACTCACACACCACTCACACACAGACATATAGAATACACATACAAATCAAACGGACAAATTTAATAAAAAAAAAGACGTGTGCTCCGCCTTTTTGTACCGTACAGCCAGGTAAACACACAGCGGTGGCCCGGTATTCTCAGGCTGTGGAGGGCGGGGGGCAAGGTTAATGCCCCCCCTCCTCCTGCAGCCAAGAATATCAGCCGCAGCTGCCCCGGGACTGTCGCATCCATTATGCAGCAGTACCGGAGTGTCCCCGGCTCTTCCTGTTGCCGTGATGCAGTGGCAATCAGGGTAATATAAGTAGTTAATGGCTGCGCATCGCCGCAACCAAGTCCAGGCTTGATCATGGCAGCGTCTATGTGACAGCTGACATGATCAACCCGTAAGTAAAGTGAATAAACACACACACCGAAAAATACTTTATTTTAAATAACACACAAAAAAGTGTTTGTTTGAGCTCTGTAATCTCTGCTTCTGGTTGTTACTGCCCAGGTTTTTTTTCTAATTATTATTTTTTTTTTTTTAAAAAAGCTATCCAGACAAATTCATTTCTTTTTGTCGGCTACCCATCCACGCTTTTGATCGGCTACTATCAATGGTCAAAACTGAGCTAACATATAAGGACAGTGTGATGCGACAATCTATCTCTGCTGAGGAAAGACTGCTCATCACCTTGCGGTAAGTTGTAATGTACTATATACAAAACACTGTTTTTTGTTGATTGTGTGTCTGCTACAGGAATCTGCACCCTTGCATGTTTATTCTCGACATTTTGGCCACACTCATGTGACACAGGGAATGACGTAGACTATGCTTTGATTGTAAAAATGTTAATGTCGCACAAATTAATTTCACAAAAAACCTGGCTCCATTAAAGTCAATATAGCTGTTACACAATGCAGCCTGCACTTGAGGAGAATGCGCAGCCACCACCTTTTGTATGTAATGTTTTCTTGTCAGAACACAGCCAGCAATAAAAGACACAAAGAAATACACACAAAGAGATAGAAAGAGAGAGGGAGACATCGAAATAGTGGGAGTGAAAACAAAAGAAATGTCACGTTCAACACAGTGTAGTGAACCTACTTGACATGTCTAAACGAAATGGGTGAATTCAATTGCAAAGTATGTAATTTTTGAAAAATGTGAAAAACTGGTTTTAATTTCATTTTCTTTTCTTTTCCAGATTTCTGGCCACTGGAGAGAGTTTTGCATCCCTGCATCTTCAATTTCGGGTTGGTAAATCTACCATTTCCAAAATTGTGAGGTGCACATGCAACGTGATCTGGCAGAAGTTGCAGCCCATAGTGATGCCTTCCCCAACCGAGGAAACTTGGCTACAGGTTGCAGCAGGCTTTCAGACTGTGGCCAACTTCCCCAACTGCATAGGTGCAGTTGATGGCAAACATATTAGGGTTCAGAAGCCACCGCGATCAGGATCACATTTTTTTAATTACAAAAAATATTTTTCTGTGGTCCTCATGGCGGTGGCTGATGCCCATTACAACTTTGTGGCCATTGATGTTGGTGCTTATGGCAGTACGGGAGATTCTCGGGTGTTGAGAACATCACAGATTGGACTGCAAATTCTTCGAGATTGCGGAACACTCCCAGCCCCTCAACCTTTGCCGGGCTCCACAGATCCAGTCCCCTTTGTGATGGTATCGGATGAGGCCTTCCCTTTACTAACAAACCTGCTGCGCCCATACCCACGGAGAGGACTGGATGACCGGCGGAGGATTTTTAACTATCGGCTGAGTCGTGCACGTAGATATGTGGAGTGCACCTTTGGAATCATGAGTAGTCAGTGGAGGATCTTTCACACAGCCATCCAGTTACAACCAAGCACGGTTGATGCTGTCATAAAAGCGTGCTGTGTGCTCCACAATTTTGGTCGTCAGTACACCAGTGATGTATTTGAAGAAGCACAGGCACGAAGCTTTATGCCAGTATTAACCGTTTCTGGTCGGCCAAGTAACTCTGGTGTCTCTGTGCGAGATACCTTCACTGACTACTTTATGAGTCCGGAAGGTGCCGTGCACTGGCAATACTCCAGTGTCGGTGTTGTGCAGCCGGATCAGCAGAGAAGACAGGAACCCGCTTGAAAGACAAGATGTTACAAGTTTTTTTCACCAGTCATTAGCATGGGACACTTTGGCCGGCGACCTTTGTGCTAACAGTCTGACATGTTTGTGTTTTTTGAATTAAAAATGTGTTTTTAAAGAATGTTGTTTTTATATTTAAAACCTTGAATGTTTTCAAAACCTTGCATTTAAATAACACACACACAGCAAATATAGTGTATAACAATATATTTATTAAACTTTTTATTACTAAACAAATATAAGTTTGTTATTTAATGAAATGATTAATTTAAAGATTAAAAAAATCTCGCGAGAAGTACCCGCCCATGGCTTCCGAGCCTTGGGATGGCCCTGACATCTGGTGGTCAGTAGGGTCAACTGTTGCTTGGCTGACATGTTGCAAATATGTGTTGCTAGGTCTCACATGTGAAGCAGGATACTGTTGGAAGGGTGTGGTACAGGTAACATGTGTGACAGCTGATCGTTGCGGTATAGCGACATTTTGTGGTGGCTGTCGTTTCAAGGTAAACATTTTTTCGACACCACACACCAATTCACCCGCAGTGGGGAACGGCCCTTCTTCCTCAAACCCAGCAAGCAAGCCACAAAAGGCCGTCATACAGGCCGATTGTTTGGCTTTGTTGTTCAGTTGCCTCAAACGCTTGGCCATGCTTGAAGCAAAAGTATCAAACTCATCTTCCGTTGATGTGTTTTTAAGGAATTCCAAAGTTCGGTTGGTCAGGGGGTCATTTGGTTTGGTACTAGCCAGTGTTGTGGGGTTTTTTCTTTTTTTGGCTCTCTGGATCTCACGACCACCAGTGCCAGAACTGGGCGCAGCTGTAGAAGACCCGCTTGTGGTGGGACAGAGAGGGTCTACACTTATTATTGGCGGCACCACCAATTCTTCTGAGGCATGGCTTGACTGGTCTTCATTGTCGTTGGTGCTCTCAAGCGCAGGCTCCTCTGGCTGACCAATATTTCCTTCTGTCCTGTGAATACATAACAAAATGGATGTAATCATGAATTTACCAACTTTTTTTTTTTTTTTTTTTAAAACTTACTGGCGTAACACTCTTCCGCTGCACAAGAACTGCAACTCCTCCTGGTATGCAATATGTGTTTTGGAAGGCGAAGCACCACTTTTGTTACATTCGGAGATACACTTGAAGAAGCGGTCCTTCACTGATCTCCATCTTTTGCGGATGTCACTTTCTTTAAAAAAAAATAAAATAAAAATATATATATAAATAAATACAACACATTTGTTACAAATATAGTTTCCCATGGTAGGAAGCATCATTGCACATTACCAATGTTATTCTGAAGATTGGCATCGGCCTCATGCCAACGTGGGTACAGCTCCCGGCAGACCGTAATCCAGCTATTTTCCCTCAGCTGCTTCTTGCTGTAGTCTGGTGAAGCCATATCCCATAAGCATGGCATAGACTCCACCTAATAAACAGAAAATAGTGACTGACATGAAATCATAACACCCATGTGCTTGAAAAAAAAAAAAAAAAAGAAGGGGAAACTATTATAAAAAGGATGGATAAATAGAAAAGCATAGAAGGATGGATGGATAAACAGAAAGAAAAGCATAGAAGGATGGATGGATAAACAGAAAGAAAAGCATAGAAGGATGGATGGATAAACAGAAAGAAAAGCATAGAAGGATGGATGGATAAACTGAAAGAAAAGAATAGCCTAGAAGGATTGATAAATAGAGAGATGGAAAGAAAAGATAGATAAGTACTGAGAGGCAACAACAAAATGTGGACCCCACAGGTTGTTTTCCAATTTTTTGTGAGCGCAGGGATACCCCACATGTGGCCAAAAACCTGTTTGGATAAATGGGAGGGCTTGGAATGGAAGGAGCACCATTTTAATTTTGGAAAAGTTGAAATAAACTTTGCGCACCATGTCACATTAGCAGGGCCTCTTGGGTACCTATACGTCAGAAAACCCCCACAAGTGACCCCATTTTGGAATCAGCACCCCTCAAGGATTTTATTCAGGAGTATATTAAGCATTTTGAATCCACAGCTACTTCCCCCAAAATGTAGCTGTAGCAACAATATTCTCACTGTTGGGCTATGTGGCCATGATCCAGCGACACGGCGTCTAGCACACAGTGTCAGCCTTCCTGCAGAGATGTGAGTGTTGCCCACGGGAGAACGCAGCTGCCCATGCCCACGATTTGGGTTCAGGCTGCTGTGGAGCTCTATGCTACCTGCAGAGAACACTCATCTCCGCAGCATAAATTGACATGCTGAGGGCTCAGGAAGCTGCGCCACCGGTCGGTTTATGCTGCGGAGAAAAGAAGCACAGTGGGCACGAGAGTTCTAAAAATCCTTCCACTGTGCTTCTACTGCACAACGCAGCGTCATGGACGTAGGGAAAACACTCTGCGCCCAAAACGCTGCAAACCCCGATTGTGGACATCCAGCCTAAAAAGCGTCAATGGAGGTCAAATATATATACAACGTCCCACCCCCCCCTGCATATTCTAAGCTGACGCCCTTTAGTACCTTTCATGTGGCACTAAAGGGTGCCTAACCTAGTTTTTATCACATAAACAAAAAAAAAAATGGCGTGGGGTCCCCCCTATTTTTGATAGCCAGTCAGGGTAAAGCAGACAGCTGTAGCCTGCAAACCACAGCTGGCAGCTTCATCTTGTCTGGTGATCAATTTGGAGGGCTCCCCAGGTTTTTTTTTTTATTTATAAATAAAAATAAATAAAAAAAAAATAACGTGGGGTCCCCCCAAATTAGATCACCAGCCAAGGTGAAGCTGACAGCTGAGGTCTGGTATTCTCAGGGTGGGAAGAGCCATGGTTATTGGACTCTTCCCAGCCTAAAAATAGCAGGCCACAGCGGCCCCAGAAGTGGCGCATCCATTAGATGCGCCAATCCTGGCGCTTCGCCCCAACTCATCCCGCGCCCTGGTGCGTTGGCTAACGGGGTAATAAATGGGGTTGATACCAGATGTGTAATGTCACCTGGCATCAAGCCCAGCAATTAGTGATGTCACGGCGTCTATCAGACACCCGACATAACTAATTGACAGTAAACAAAAGCAAAAAAAGACAACAAAAAATTTTTTATTAGAAAAAAAACACTCCCCAAATCATTCCCTTGTTCTCCAATTTAATAAAAAAAATGGGTCCGCAGAAATCCATTTGGATGTCCCACGTCGCCTCTGGACCTTCTAGAATATGGGGGCACGTTCAGGGAACGTATCCCCCATTTTCTAGGAGGGCAGACCTTCCATTTGAGGAGAGTGGGTGCAAAAATCTGCACCCACTCTCCCCGGGTCACAGCTGCAGACTGCCGAGCAGCCAGCACAGCTCACACTGAACACAGTGCTGGCTGTCAGCTGCTCTGCTCATGTGACCGGCCAGCGTGCACTGTGAAGGAGGAGGGAGCCGCGGGGGATCAGCGCTGCGACCGGACAGGTATGTATGACACCGGGGGGAATTGGGGTGAACGGGCAGGGCCTGGGTGCATTTTTCTGTCGCATGTCTCAAGGCACATGCGACAGAAAACATAGGAGTATGGCGGCCGGTGCGCTACTGTGCGCGCGGCCATTTTGGACTTTCGGGAGGGGGTTGGGGGTCGTGGGGGAAGTAGGTGAGGGGGTTGCGGGACACCGGGGGACCGGAGGAAACCGGGGAGGAGATTTATCTCCCATTTGGCATGTTTGATCATGCCAGATGGGAGATAAATCATTTTTTTTACCGGCGCTGTCATTGATCATCCGTATACGGTGTATACTGGAGATCTGGTGAGCGGGGACCGGGAATCATAATCTCCAGGGTCTCAGCTACCCCCGGTAGCTGAAATCCTGGTGATTTTCTGAATCTTGGGGGCGCTCTACCATTTTTCCCGACCGCCGTAAAAAAGCGGCGGATCGGAAAAAGTACCTTACCGCCGTTCAAAGGCGGATCGGCGGTAGTTAAGGGGTGAAAACAAAAAACACTACATACTCACCAGACTAATGAGCTTAGGGACATCCATCTTCCTTCTGTTGTACCACGCCATGGCCCACAGATTACTCAGGAATGGCGATTCCTCGGGAGTCGGGACAACAGCTAACCGGCTTTCCAGGACTTTTGCCAGGAAGTGAGGTCAACAGGAAACCTCTTGACCTCACTTCCAGGTTATATGCCTGCGTTCTGGCGTGCCGATAAAGCCCGCGGACCGCAACAAAAAAGCAGGTCCATGCGGTGTAGCTGCGTTCTGACCCCACATCATTGATTTCAATGGGGGAGAGAACGCAGCCACAACGCACAAAAGAAGTGACATGCTGCTTTTCTTTCCGCACCGATTTTTGGCATCCAAAACGCTGCGGAAAGAAACGCAGCATGTGCACTGATTTTTCAGCTTTCCCATACACTTTGCTGGGAAAGCTGAACGCATGCAATTTGCCACTGAAACGCTGCGGTTCAAAACGCAGCGTTTCCGCGGTAAAAAACGCAACGTGTGCACACAGCCTAAAGGATGTGCTATACAGTTAGGTCCAGAAATCTTTGGACAGTGACACAATTTTGGCGAGTTGGGCTCTGCATGCCACCACATTGGATTTGAAATGAAACCTCTACAACAGAATTCAAGTGCAGATTGTAACGTTTAATTTGAAGGTTTGATCAAAAATATCTGATAGAAATTGTAGGAATTGTACACATTTCTTTACAAACACTCCACATTTTAGGAGGTCAAAAGTAATGGGACAAATAAACCAAACCCAAACAAAATATTTTTATTTTCAATATTTTGTTGCGAATCCTTTGGAGGCAATCACTGCCTTAAGTCTGGAACCCATGGACATCACCAAACGCTGGGTTTCCTCCTTCTTAATGCTTTGCCAGGCCTTTACAGCCGCAGCCTTCAGGTCTTGCTTGTTTGTGGGTCTTTCCGTCTTAAGTCTGGATTTGAGCAAGTGAAATGCATGCTCAATTGGGTTAAGATCTGGTGATTGACTTGGCCATTGCAGAATGTTCCACTTTTTTGCACTCATGAACTCCTGGGTAGCTTTGGCTGTATGCTTGGGGTCATTGTCCATCTGTACTATGAAGCGCCGTCCGATCAACTTTGCGGCATTTGGCTGAATCTGGGCTGAAAGTATATCCCGGTACACTTCAGAATTCATCCGGCTACTCTTGTCTGCTGTTATGTCATCAATAAACACAAGTGACCCAGTGCCATTGAAAGCCATGCATGCCCATGCCATCACGTTGCCTCCACCATGTTTTACAGAGGATGTGGTGTGCCTTGGATCATGTGCCGTTCCCTTTCTTCTCCAAACTTTTTTCTTCCCATCATTCTGGTACAGGTTGATCTTTGTCTCATCTGTCCATAGAATACTTTTCCAGAACTGAGCTGGCTTCATGAGGTGTTTTTCAGCAAATGTAACTCTGGCCTGTCTATTTTTGGAATTGATGAATGGTTTGCATCTAGATGTGAACCCTTTGTATTTACTTTCATGGAGTCTTCTCTTTACTGTTGACTTAGAGACAGATACACCTACTTCACTGAGAGTGTTCTGGACTTCAGTTGATGTTGTGAACGGGTTCTTCTTCACAAAAGAAAGTATGCGGCGATCATCCACCACTGTTGTCATCCGTGGACGCCCAGGCCTTTTTGAGTTCCCAAGCTCACCAGTCAATTCCTTTTTTCTCAGAATGTACCCGACTGTTGATTTTGCTACTCCAAGCATGTCTGCTATCTCTCTGATGGATTTTTTCTTTTTTTTCAGCCTCAGGATGTTCTGCTTCACCTCAATTGAGAGTTCCTTAGACCGCATGTTGTCTGGACACAGCAACAGCTTCCAAATGCAAAACCACACACCTGTAATCAACTCCAGACCTTTTAACTACTTCATTGATTACAGGTTAATGAGGGAGACGCCTTCAGAGTTAATTGCAGCCTTTAGAGTCCCTTGTCCAATTACTTTTGGTCCCTTGAAAAAGAGGAGGCTATGCATTACAGAGCTATGATTCCTAAACCCTTTCTCCGATTTGGATGTGAAAACTCTCATATTGCAGCTGGGAGTGTGCACTTTCAGCCCATATTATATATAGAATTGTATTTCTGAACATGTTTTTGTAAACAGCTAAAATAACAAAACTTGTGTCACTGTCCAAATATTTCTGGACCTAACTGTATGTGCCTAGTCTTCAAGGTAATCTATTATCTGTGAAAAAGCTCACAAAACAAGGGAATGAAGTTACATTTAAGCACGATAGCTGCATCATCTCAAAGGAGGGTCACACACTAGCAAAAGGAAAAATCAGAGATGAACTGTATCAGTTGAAATGTAAAGAGTGTGTATACACAGCTAAGCAAGAACTGCACAAGAACTGTATTCATGTATGACACAGGCGGCGTGCGCATAGAGACCCAGAAGCAATAAGAAAGTTATTTCAAGAACAATTAGCTGATGATATTACAATTGATCCATGTAACCAGACAATGAAAGCTGTATGAAAGGGAAAATGTCCAGAAAGGCCTTTCCTAAGAAAAGTACTACAAGAACAGAACAACCACTAGATTTAATACACACGGATATCTGTGGTCCAATGCGTACTCAGACCCCTAGAAAGAAGAGATATTTTCTTACATTTATTGATGACAATTCAAGATACACAGTTGTCCATCTACTTCACAGCAAAAATGAAGTTCCAGAGAAACTTGAAATATATCTAGTTGAAGTATATAACAAGTTTGGGAGAATGCCAAAAATTCTACGTGCAGATAATGGGACTGAATATACAGTGAGGATGAGGTAAACTCCTATTGGAACACTTGATGAGCTGGGGCACCTCATCCTCACTACAATCCTGAAGTGCAGTTTCTTCAAATTCATTTAAAGGCACTTGGAACGCTGAAATTGCTGCTTATAATTTAAGCCTCTATTAAAAACCTTTTTGCTTATGGATTGAAAAAAACTCTCCAGGTATCTGAAAAATCATATTGCAGTGATAGTTTCAATTGGCATTAAATATCATATGCCTTGAAGCATCACTTAATATACTATGCTAAATTTAATAATTGCTCTACTACCGGCCGGGGTACTGCAATCAGACACCTGGTATCTGTTTGCTGCACTAACAATCACTTATTCTTTATTTTTACTTTTATTTTTATTTCTACCATATGTGGTTTATTCTTCTTTCTTTTTCCTTGTTCTATTGTGTGAATTGTTTTGAATAAATTTGTGTCTAAAACAAAAATAGCAATAAAAAGTATAAAATATTAATAAAAAAACCTCTTATCAGCGCTGGTTTATTGGGGATTTTTTATTTTAAAAAATCTCAATTAAAATTCAGTCCTGGATGGAGTATGCTGAGCCTTGTAGTTCTGCAGCTGCTGTCTGCTCTTCTCCATACAGACAGACAACAGCTGCAGAACTACAAGGCTCAGCATACTCCATCCAGGACTGTATCATAGTATCATAGTATCATAGTATCATAGTTTTAAGGTTGAAGGGAGACTCTAAGTCCATCTAGTTCAACCCGTAGCCTAACATGTTGATCCAGAGGAAGGCAAAAAACCCCAATGTGGCAAACAAGTTCCAATGGGGAAAAAATTTCCTTCCTGACTCCACATCCGGCAATCAGACTAGTTCCCTGGATCAATACCCTGTCATAAAATCTAATATACATAACTGGTTATATTGAATTTTTCAAGAAAGGCATCCAGGCTCTGCTTAAATGTTAGTAGTGAATCATTCATTACAACATCATGCGGCAGAGAATTCCATAGTCTCACTGCTCGTACAGTAAAGAATCCTCGTCTGTGATTATGATTAAACCTGCTTTCCTCAAGATGTAGCGGATGCCCCCGTGTTCCAGTCGCAGGCCTAGGTGTAAATAGATCTTTGGAAAGGTCTCTGTACTGTCCCCTCATATATTTATACATTGTGATTAGATCCCCCCTAAGCCTTCGTTTTTCCTGTCTTGGTATTGCAGCCCCCCATTCCTCTAATAATCTTGGTCGCTCTTCTCTGCACCCTCTCCAGTTCAGCTATGTCCTTCTTATATATCGGTGACCAGAATTGTACACAGTATATAAGTGCGGTCGCACTAGTGACTTGTACAGAGGTAGAACTATATTTTTTTCATGAACACTTCTACCTCTTTTAATACATCCCATTATTTTATTAGCCCTGGCAGCAGCTGCCTGACACTGGCCACTAAAGTGAAGTTTACCATCCACCCATACACCCAAGTCTTATTCTGTGTCTGTTTTACCCAGTGTTCTACAATTAAGTACATAATCATAAATGTTATTTCCTCTACCCAAGTGCATGACCTTACATTTATCTACATTAAACTTCAATTGCCACTTCTCAGCCCAATCCTCCAATTTACATAAATCTCCCTGTAATATAAAATTATCCTCCTCTGTATTGATTACCCTGCAGAGTTTAGTATCATCTGCAAATATTGAAATTCTACTCCGCATGCCCCCAACAAGGTCATTTATAAATATGTTGAAAAGAAGCGGGCCCAATACTGACCCCTGTGGTACCCCACTATGAACTGAGACCCAGTCCGAGTACGTACCATTAATAACCACCCTTTGTTTCCTATCACTGAGCCAGTTTTTAACCCAGTTACACATATTTTCCCCTATCCCCATTATTCTCATTTTATGTACCAACCTTTTGTGTGGCACCATATCAAAAGCTTTTGAAAAGTCCATATACACAACATCCACTGCATTTCCCTGGTCCAGGCTTGAACTTACCTCTTCATAGAAGCTGATCAGTGTGACAGGATCGATCCCTCATAAACCGATGTTGATACTCTGTCATAAGGTTATTTTTCTTGAGATACTCCAGTATAGCATTTCTCAAGAAACCCTCAAGGATTTTACCAACCGTAGAGGTTAAACTTACCGGCCTATAATTTCCCGGCTCAGTTTTTGTCCCCTTTTTGAATATTGGCACCACATTTGCTATGCGCCAGTCCTGCGGTACCGACCCTGTTATTAAGGTATCTGAGAAGATTAAAAATAATGGTCTATATATCACAGAACTCAATTCCTGTAGTACTCTGGGGTGTAGCCATCCGGGCCCGGAGATTTGTCAACCTTAGTGATTTCGAGGCGGCGGCGTACTTCCTGCTGGGTTAAGCAGGTAATATTCAAGGGTGAATTTATGGCATCACTGGTCATGTCATCTGCCATGGCATTTTCTTGTATAAAAACCGTAGAAAAAAAGTCATTCAGCAGGTTGGCTTTACCCTCATCCCCTTCCACCATTTCACCAAGACTATTTTTAAGGGGGCCAACACTATCGCTTTTCAGTTTTTTACTGTTTATGTAGTTAAAGAATATTTTAGGATTATTTTTACTTTCTCTTGCAATGAGTCTCTCTGTCTCAAACTTAGCTAACTTAATTTGCTTTTTACATATTTTATTTAATTTTCTATAATTATATAATGCCTCATCACTACCTACCCTCTTTAATTCTTTTAAGGCTTTCTGTTTTTCTTTTATTGCTTCCCTTACAGCTCTATTTAGCCATAGGGGTTTCCTCCTATTTCTAGCATGTTTGTTCCCATAGGGTATATTTTCTGCACAAGCCCTATTCAGGATGCTCATAAAAGTCTCCCATTTGCTTTGTGTACTTTTATTACTTAGTACATCATCCCAGTTTATTGCACTAAGATCATCTCTCAACCGTTTAAAATTTGCTTTCCTGAAGTTTAGTGTCCTTGTAGCCCCTCTACTAGACATCTTACCAAAGAATACATGAAAACTTATTATTTTGTGATCACTATTCCCCAAGTAACCCCCAACTTGTATATTTGATATGCGGTCTGGCCTATTGGTTAGTACAAGGTCTAGTAGTGCTCCCCCTCTTGTGGGGTCCTGGACCATTTGTGAAAGGTAATTATCTTTCATTGTTATCAAAAATCTATTTCCTTTGCTGGAACTGCAAGTTTCTGTTCCCCAATTTATATCAGGATAGTTAAAGTCCCCCATAATAATTACCTCTCCGAGACTCGTTGCTTTATCAATTTGCTTTATGAGGAGATTCTCTACCTCTTCCATAATATTCGGCGTCTTATAACACACCCCTATCAGTATTTTATTATTCATTCTCCCCCCCTTATCTCCACCCATAGGGACTCTACATTCTCAGTACCCTCACATATGTTGTCACGCAGGATGGGTTTTAAGGATGATTTTACATATAGACACACACCTCCCCCTCGCTTATTTGTACGGTCATTCCTGAATAGGCTATAACCCTGTAAATTAACAGCCCAGTCATAGCTCTCATCCAGCCATGTCTCTGATATCCCCACTATATCATAATTTTCTTCCAACAATATTAATTCTAATTCCTCCACCTTATTTGTGAGGCTTCGGGCATTAGTGTACATGCACGTTACGTATGACTCTGTACCTGTATTCCTGCTTACTGTATTAACTGTCCTAACCCTTCCCCCCGTACCACCCCCAATTTCATTACTTGTGCCCTGGTCACTATCTGCACTACATTCCGCTTCTATAAAGTGAATATCCTCGCCCCCCATTCCTAGTTTAAACACTCCTCCAACCTTCTAGCCATTTTCTGCCCCAGCAGAGCTGCACCCTCCCCATTAAGATGCAGCCCATCCCTAGCATAGAATCTGTAGCCAACTGAAAAGTCGGTACTGAAAAGTATGCAGAAGTTTTTTGCCCCCTGAAAAAATTATGTGGGCTTCGCCATATTTTTGTATGCTAGCCAGGTACAGCAGGCAGGTACGGCTGCCCCCAACCCCCAGTTGCCTATTTGTACCCAGCTGGGAACCAAAAATAAAGGGAAGCCCTTTTTTTATTATTTCATGAATTTCATGAAATAATTAGAAAACAAATGACGTACTCTTCGCCCCATTTTTGTGTCCAGCCAGGTACAACTAGGCAGCTGGGGATTGGAATCCGCAGCACAGGTTGGCCTGAGCTTTCTGGGCCCCACTGCTGCGAATTGCAGTCTGCAGCTGCCTCAGAAAATGGCACTTTCATAGAAGCGCCATCTTCTGGCGCTGTATCCAACTCTTCCAGCACCTGCCTGCTATACCTGGCTAGCATACAAAAATATGGCGAAGCTCACGTCCTTTTTTTGTAGTTTTTTGGCAAAAAAAAAAAAATTCTTCCCTGGATTTTCCATTGCCAGTGAAGGTAACACCAAGCAGTGGGGGTTAGCAGCCAGTAGCTGCTTGGATTACCCTTAGCTAGCAATACAAAAAATGCAGCGGGAGCCCATATATATTTTTTTCAATTATTTATTTAAATAACTAAAAACAAAATGGGCTTCCCTGTATTTTGATTGCTGGACATCACAGTGCTGTAAAAATAAATCTTTAAAAAAAATGACGTAGCGCTCCGCGGTATTTTTGATTCTCAGCGCAGATAAAGCAGACAGCTATGGGTTGCCACCCCCATCTGCCTGCCGTTACCTTGGTTGGCAATCAAAATACAGGGAAGCCCATTAATTTTTTCTATTTAAAAAATAGTTAAAAAAAAAATGACGTTGGGTCCCCCCATTTTTGATAGCCAGCTAGGGTAAAGCAGACGGCTGTAGCCTGAAAACCACAGCTGGCAGCTTTACCGTGGTTGGGGATCCAATGTGGAGGTCCCCCCAGGCTCTTTTTTTATAATTATTTTATAAATAATAATTACACAAAAAAAGTAGGGTCCCCCCCAAATTGGATCACCAGCCAAGGTAAAGCGGACAGCTGTAGTCTGGTATTCTCAGGGTGGGAAGGTCCATAGATATTGGGCCTTCACAGCCTAAAAATAGCAGGCCGCAGGCACCCCAGACGTGGCGCATCCACTAGATGCGCCAATCCTGGCGCTTCACCCCAGCTCATCCCGTGCCCTGGTGCAGTGGCAAACAGGGTAATAAATCGGGTTGATACTAGCTGTAAAGTCACCTGAGATCAAGCCCAGCAGTTTGTGATGTCATGGCGTCTATTAGATACCCAACATCATAAACTGTCAGTACTAAGAAAAAAAAAATCGACAAAAGAAATTTATTTGAAAAAACAGTCCCCAAAACATTTCCTCTTTCACCAATTTATTGTAAGAAATAAAATAAAGGGGTCCCACGACGACTCTGGACCGTCTAGAATATGGGGGGAGACACTCAGGGAACGTATCCCCCATTTTCTAGGAGTGCAGACCCTTCATGTGAAGAGTGTGGGTGCAATGAATCTGCACTCACTCTCCCCGGGTCCACAGCAGCAGAGTCCATGTCGTAATGGTTGCTACCAAAGCTGCAATGCCCTGCTCATGAGGTAAGGGCATGCCTAATCAGGAGAACTATTCTACATTTCCAAATATTAGTATTTGCTGATATTATTGCTATTCCACCTACTATATATTGGGGATAGGATCTTGGAGATGGAATACCCCTTTAAGTCCAGTTATCCAGCTGAATGAATACTTAACAACAGAGCTCGCTATTTAGATGTGTTTTCTTGTGGCGTATAACGGACTCTCATGTTTGGTAGTCGTTCAGCAGGGAAACTATAAAAGCAAATCCCTCCATTTGGAAATGTAATATATAGCTCTCCTGATCAATTATGTTCCTTACCTCATGAGCAGGGCATTGCAGTAATAATAATAATTTATTCATTTATATAACGTTATTATTTCCATAGCGCTGTATGTCTTTGGAGTGTGGGAGGAAACCGGAGTACCCGGAGGAAACCCACGCAAACACGGGGAGAACATACAAACTCCTTGCAGATGGTGTCCTTGGTGAGAATTGAACCCAGGACCTAAGCGCTGCAAGACTGCAGTGCTAACCACTGAGCCACCGTGCCACCCATTTAGCTTACAGATGCATAACCACCACTCACTGTGTCTGAACACAGGAAGCTGAGCTGACAGCCGCTCTGTGCATGCAGCAGCGTCTATTGTGAAGGAGAGGGCCGTGGGGGGATCAACGCTGCACAGTTACCGTGGGACACCGGGGAACACCGGTGGGGTTATAGGGGGTGACCTGGCAGGGCCTGGGGAAGAGTTTTCTGTCGTATGTGTCATGGCACATGCGACAGAAATCAGAGGAGTAGGGTGAATGCGGCTGGCGCGCTGCTGTGCGCGTGGCCATCTTGGATTTCTGGGAGGGCATCAGGGGGGCACTTTGGCGACACCGGGGGACCGGAGGGGACCGGGGAGGAGATTTATCATGTTTGTTCATGCCAGATGGGAGAAAAATAATTTTTTACCGGCGCTGTCATTTACTGTAACGTGATCATCGGTGTACGGTGTATACCTGTGATCACGTGAGCGGGGACCGGAAAAACCGTCCTGAATCATGATCTCCAGGGTCTCAGCTAGCCCTGAAACCCCGGAGATTTTCTGATGCTGGGGGGCGTTATTCACTTATTTCTGCCTGCTGTTTATAAACGGCAGATCAGAATAAGGCTACATTAACACGACCGATCCATTTTTGCGGTCTGCAAAAAACAGTCCGTTTTTTTTTCACGGGTGCATCCGTGTGGCATCCGTTTCCGTTCCGTACACGGTCCGTATGTCATCTGTTTGTCATCCGTGTGCCTTCCGTTTTTTTTATGTACTGCAAAAAAACTGAAGGAGGGTAAATGCATAAATTTACCCAGGATCCATAGCTTCATCCTACATGAGGCGGTCACATGTTCACTCCAGTGCCATTTTCTACTGCTTTTCACAGCGTAGAGCGCTCTGGTGATTTTCTTGTGCTTGTGCACTTCATATCAGTCTTTTCTGTCATTATAATGGCAGAAAGACACATAATGTCCCACTCTCCTGCATTTTGTAATTTTGCACCCTTTGGTGCCTTTCATGTGGCACTAAGGGGAGCTTAGCCTTGTATTTAGCCAAAAAAATGAAAAAAAAATGACGTAGGGTTCCCCCTATTTTTGTAGCCAGCTAGGGTAAAGCAGACAGCTGCAGCCTGCAGTCCACAGCTGGCAACCTCACCTTGGCTGGAAATCCAAAACTGAGTGCACCCCATGCTGTTATTTTAAATTAAATAAATAATGTGTGCAGAGTGCCAGGTGGGCGGAGCCTAGCGGGACGATGTGTGCAGAGTTCCAGGTGGGCGGAGCCTAGCGGGACGATGTGTGCAGAGTGCCAGGTGGGTGGAGCCTAGTGGGAGGATGTGTGCAGAGTGCCAGGTGGGCGGAGCTATGTGTGCTGGCGGCGGAGTGCGACGTGGGTGGAGCCTAGTGGGGTCATGTGGCGCTGTGGACATCAGTGTCGTGGACTGCTTGGCTAGGGACAGGTGAGTGTGATTGTGTGTGTGTGTGTGTGTCTGTGTGTGTGTGTGTGTGTGTACATGCCGCGGGCAGGAGGGGGCGGAGTGAGCTGAGCGGGGAAGTGTGGGCTTCCTGCACGTAACTACGATAAATATTGGGTTACTAACCAAAGCGCTTTGCTTGGATACCCGATGTTTATCTTGGTTACCAGCTTCTAGCAGGCTGCCAGTGATGGCTCCTGCACACTGTAGCTGTAAAAAGCCCTGCTTTTTGCTGCTAGAACCGTTCTCGAACGTAACTAGAACTATCGAACTTTTAGCAAAAAGCTCGAGTTCTAGTTCATTCTAGAACAGCCCCCAAAATCACTCGAACTGCGAACTGGAGAACCTCGAACAGCGAACCGCGCTCAACTCTAGTCAAGACACTATCTGATTCAGTGCCACAGTCATGGGATGAAATGCAAAAACTACCTGTCCATGAAAGAACAAAGTGGATCAATGCCGCTAATGAAGAAATGAACTCGCTTCATCAACTTCAAACTTGGAAACTCACTGAGTTACCACAGGGTAAAAAGGCAATCAAGTGGGTATTTAAAACCAAATATGACTCTGAAGGTAAAGTCCACAGATTTAAAGCAAGGTTGGTCGCAAAAGGATATTCTCAAAAGTATGGCGAGGACTATGATGCTACTTTTTCCCCAGTCGCCAAGCAGACAACATTTAGAGCCTTGATGGCCGTAGCTGCTGTACAAAAGATGTTTGTCAGACATTTGGATATCAAAACTGCATTTTGAAATGGTGACATTGAGGAGGACTTATACATGACTCAACCTGAAGGTTATATAAAGGAAGGTGAACAGAATCTTGTTTGCAAACTACAAAAATCTCTTTATGGTCTTAAGCAATCGGCAAGAGCATGGAACACCAAAATGAACAAAGTCTTGTTAGAATAAGGATTTAAAAGAGGTCAAGCGGATCCATGCTTATATACGAGATATACAGATGGAAAGTGGATGTACATTCTCTTATATGTGGACGATGTAATTGTAGTTCATAAAGAAGAAGCCAAAATTGGGAAAATTACTGAAATTTTGAACCAGCATTTTGAAACAAAAGAGCTTGGAAATGTGACATATTATCTAGGAATCCATATCCAGAGAGAGGAAGATGGAAGTTTTCTTCTACATCAAAGTGCAAAAATTAATTTAATTTTGAATCAGTTTGGAATGAAAGAAACCAAAGGTGTATCAACGCCAATGGAATCATCCTACCTGAGACTGGAAGAAGATGACCTGTGGCCTAACAATGAGAAATATCGACAGGCAGTGGGGGCACTTCTATACATATCGACTATGACTCGACCAGATATTACAACAGCAGTTGGAATATTGTGCAGATATGTGGAGAAACCGCGCCAAAAGGACTGGAATGCCGTTAAAAGAGTTCTCCGATATTTAAAAGAGACACAAGGTGTAAATTTAAAATTATCTGCAGCAGGAAATCTAAAACTCACCGGCTATGCTGATGCAGATTGGGCTGGTGATTCGCATGATCGTAAATACACAAGCGGATACGTATTGAAACTTGGAGAAAGTTCAATCTCCTGGTCTAGTAGAAAACAAGTATCTGTTGCTTTGTCATCTACAGAAGCTGAGTATGTGTCCGCAGCCTATGCAAGTCAGGAGATCATTTGGCTAAGACAACTGATGGATGAGCTTGGTAAACCGTTAACTCAGCCAACGGTGATATATGAGGACAACCAAGGATGCATTAAACTTGCATGCAGTGAAAAGATCAGTGCTAGAACTAAGCACATCGACGTCAGATATCATCATCTACATGATTTGCTAGATCGTGGCATAATTCAGTTTGTTTATTGTGAGACTGATAAAATGATAGCTGACATTTTGACCAAGCCATTGCCACGACCTAGGTTCCAAGGATTGAGAACCACTATGGGACTAACAGAATAAGTAGTTGTTGAGTGGGGGTGTTGGCCTAATGCATATTGATCTGTATGTATTGCAACAACTATTGTTTGTTTAATATGATGTGATTTTATGTCAGCATGCATATTGTTCAGATGTTAACAAAGTTAAAAAAAAAATATCCTCATTCACAGACAGGATGTTCCTCCTTCTTCCTCCCAGTGTGTTCTTTCTAGTGTGGAGCTGGAAGCTGAAGGTCACAGCAGATTTCTCTCTCTCTCTCCCAGAAACCAGACTGGATCCTATTCTCATGTTGTAAGCTGAGATGTTCTTAATTCTCAATAAATGAACATTCTCTGTTGCTCGCTGTGGACATCACGCTGATTAACCCCGCTGCTAAACACCTCAGAAAGGCTTGGTGAACGATTCTCCCATCTATCAAAGGCCAGAGGTACAAAAACTTCACACTTTAGCCTTTATTAAGAAACCTGAACTTACTATAAGGGCCCCATGGTGTTGCATCTATGGAGTAGCTTCTGGCTAGAAGAGCAAGCCTAAGCCAAGCATTGACAGAAACCATGTACAGAAATAGGAGATAAAGCCATAGTCTCAAGATGAGGTGAGGTAGTAGTAGCAGGAGGTCGGGTTTAAACAAGTTCACATAAACTAAAGTCAGGTCAGGATGGCGGGACTATAACACCAGGACCCGATGGAGATAGTAATAATTAGCATGTGTGAGTGTGTGACATCTTCCTATCATGCTTGCACAAGTACTAATTGGCTTCCTGAGGAACCATTTGGCGAAATGCATTGAGGTGGAGCTATAGAGACATTTGATGGATTGATAATGAAAGCTTCTAATTGCTGAGTGTGATATCTGAACCTTCAGACATGCAGTTGACCTCTTCCGAATCTACAGTTGCCCAAAAAGTATCAGTTTAGGCAGTTTATGGTGGTGCAGGAAGAGCTGTAGGTTATTGTAGTCTAGGTCTTCAGGGGATGCACCCCAGTGAGTGAGAATAGTTATACAGTTAGGTCCAGAAATCTTTGGCCAGTGACACAATTTTGGCGAGATGGGCTCTGCATGCCACCACATTGGATTGAAATGAAACCTCTACAACAGAATTCAACTGCAGATTGTAACGTTTAATTTGAAGGTTTGAACAAAAATATCTGATAGAAATTGTAGGAATTGTCACATTTCTTTACAAACACTCCACATTTTAGGAGGTCAAAAGTAATTGGACAAATAAACCAAACCCAAACAAAATATTTGTATTTTAAATATTTTGTTGCGAATCCTTTGGAGGCAATCACTGCCTTAAGTCTGGAAACCCATGGATATCACCAAACGCTGGGTTTCCTCCTTCTTAATGCTTTGCCAGGCCTTTACAGCCGCAGCCTTCAGGTCTTGCTTGTTTGTGGGGTCTTTCCGTCTTAAGTATGGATTTGAGCAAGTGAAATGCATGCTCAATTGGGTTAAGATCTGGTGATTGACTTGGCCATTGCAGAATGTTTCACTTTTTTGCACTCATGAACTCCTTGGGTAGCTTTGGCTGTATGCTTAGGGTCATTGTCCATCTGTACTATGAAGCACCGTCCGATCAACTTTGCAGCATTTGGCTGAATCTGGGCTGAAAGTATATCCCGGTACACTTCAGAATCCATCCGGCTACTCTTGTCTGCTGTTATGACATCAATAAACACAAGTGACCCAGTGCCATTAAAAGCCATGCATGCCCATGCCATCACGTTGCCTCCACCATGTTTTACAGAGGATGTGGTGTGCCTTGGATCATGTGCCGTTCCCTTTCTTCTCCACACTTTTTTCTTCCCATCATTCTGGTACAGGTTGATCTTTGTCTCATCTGTCCATAGAATACTTTTCCAGAACTGAGCTGGCTTCATGAGGTGTTTTTCAGCAAATTTAACTCTGGCCTGTCTATTTTTGGAATTGATGAATGGTTTGCATCTAGATGTGAACCCTTTGTATTTACTTTCATGGAGTCTTCTCTTTACTGTTGACTTAGAGACAGATACACCTACTTCACTGAGAGTGTTCTGGACTTCAGTTGATGTTGTGAACGGGTTCTTCTTCACCAAAGAAAGTATGCGGCGATCATCCACCACTGTTGTCATCCGTGGACGCCCAGGCCTTTTTGAGTTCCCAAGCTCACCAGTCAATTCCTTTTTTCTCAGAATGTACCCGACTGTTGATTTTGCTACTCCAAGCATGTCTGCTATCTCTCTGATGGATTTTTCTTTTTTTTCAGCCTCAGGATGTTTTGCTTCACCTCAATTGAGAGTTCCTTAGACCGCATGTTGTCTGGTCACAGCAACAGCTTCCAAATGCAAAACCACACACCTGTAATCAACCCCAGACCTTTTAACTACTTCATTGATTACAGGTTAACGAAGGAGACGCCTTCAGAGTTAATTGCAGCCCTTAGAGTCCCTTGTCCAATTACTTTTGGTCCCTTGAAAAAGAGGAGGCTATGCATTACAGAGCTATGATTCCTAAACCCTTTCTCCGATTTGGATGTGAAAACTCTCATATTGCAGCTGGGAGTGTGCACTTTCAGCCCATATTATATATAGAATTGTATTTCTGAACATGTTTTTGTAAACAGCTAAAATAACAAAACTTGTGTCACTGTCCAAATATTTCTGGACCTAACTGTATCCCTCCTACTAGGGTAATCTCAGACCTGGGCATTTTCATTGTCCCCACAAGCCCCAGAATGGGTTTCTCTTCTTCTTTGATGCCTAAAGCGGGCTTTACACGCTGCGACATCGCTAATACGAAGTCATTGGGGTCACGGAATTTGTGACGCACATCCGGCCACATTAGCGATGCCGTTGCGTGTGACACCTATGAGCGATTTTGCATCGTCGCAAAAACGTGCAAAATCGCTCATTGGTGACATGGGGGTCCATTCTCGAATATCATTACTGCAGCAGTAACGAAGTTGTTCCTCGTTCCTGCGGCAGCACACATTGGTACGTGTGACACCGCAGGAAGGAGGAAGCTCTTCTTACCTGCCTCCCACCCGCAATGCGGAAGGAAGGAGGTGGGCGGGATGTTACGCTTCTATTGGGCGGCAGTTCAGTGACGCTGCTGTGACGTAGCTGTGTCACTGAACGAACCGCCCCCTTAGAAAGGAGGCGGTTCGCCAGTCACAGCGACGTCGCTACGCAGGTAAGTATGTGTGACAGGTCTGGGCAATGTTGTGCGACACGGGCAGCGATTTGCCTGTGTCGCACAACCAATGGGGGCGGGAACACACACTAGCGATATCGGTACCGATATCGCAGCGTGTAAAGCGGCCTTTAGAGCTAATTTATGATGAACCTGACAGAATCCAGGTCATTGCGGCTAAGATCATGAACTTTATGCACCACTGCTGACTATAGTCCACCATGTCCACCAAAGGCCAGTGGAATGATGTGTCTGTGGCGCCCCAGGACCTGGTCGCCACAACAGCATTGCCCCTCCAATGGTGATGCTGAGCCTGGAGGTAATTGGGAGGTCTATTGGCCAGTAAGTTTAACATCCAACGCAGTTCTCCCTCAGACCAGTAGGGGGAGCTCTGAACCTGGAGTTCCAGGGAGCATTCCTTAAGTCTGGCCTGAGGGAGGAGTTAGTGGTCAGTCTGTAGAGAGAAGTGATATCAAGCAGACGCAGAGTAGTGCTGTCTTGTGGAACTGGGGCCTGGAGCTGGAGTAGCTTGGCCCAGTGAGGCAGGAGGAGCACAGAGGCAAAGAAGAGACTCGGACATCGGAGTCTGTGGCCACCAGGGCCTAAAATACTCCCTGGTAGCCGAATCCGAAGGGCAGGAGAGCTGCAAGCACCTGGCCCATAAACAGCTCGAAGGTACAGCTGCAGCATCAGGGCCCGGTGTGGACTCCAGCAGAGAAGCACCAGAGAGGGCCTGTGCAGCCTACCACAGAGGGAAAGGGACGTACCACCGGTCCCAGCAGCAAGAGGGCCATTGCTAAATCCAGAGAGCAGGGTCCTATCACAGCAAGGAAAAGAACAGGAGTAGGCCTCATACTCATCTGGCCAAAACGACAGCTCAGTTACTTCCAGGCCAGCCGGAGCCCTCTACCACCTGTAACGGTCTCCCAGGACTAACCGTTTGGGAAGTAAAAGAGGAGAAGGTAAAGAGACTGTTGTTTGTGCCTGTTTCTTTCATTGCCTGTCGGCCCTGCACCGTGTTTTCCACACCACACCATAGACTCTCACGAGCACCAACAGTGTCCCCGGGGCACCGCTTCACCTGTGGGGAGCAGTACCACCATTGCTGCCATATCATCACCCCGGAGGCCTTACACAGCAGCGGCGGCTTAATAGCCGCATACCACAGGTGGCGTCACGAACACAAACTTTATTAACCAAGCCACATATAAAACTGACACCCACGAGGGCCACGGAGTCGGGCCCCGCCACCACTGACGACCCCCGGACTAGTCCGGCCCGGCACCGGGTGTCCCATAGCCCTGGGGTGGGCGAGTCATGTCCCTCAGATGTCAGTTTCATAGAGGCCTTTCAAGGATCTTAACCATTTCACGCCATGGCCATTTCCATTTTTGCTCTTTTGTTTTTTACTTCCCTTCTTCCAAGTAGAGATAAGCGAACCTGTTCAATAAAGGTTCACCAATTTCAAATTCGGTACGAGTGATAGCCCTGTTCGGATCGGGCTCGGTAACATGAGCAATTTCCCCATGAGCAAAGTTCATTTTTATTCGATAACTGATAGCGTTTTCCAAAAATGTTTTTCTAATAACATGACATGCTTTTGGATAGGATTCCTCTACCTCTCCTAGGGCCTCTACCTGCGCCCTCAACCTCTCCATTAATGTAACACTCATTCCAAAAGTGCAGAGAGAATCCCCCCAAGTCTGTAGAGCTCAGCCGGGCCACAACACAATCAGGTAGTGCTGAAATTAATCTGCACCGGAGATCGCAGTCACAGAGCTACAGAGTTGTGGACCGCTATCCGGGCCGAGTTTGATCAATGGCTGTCTCCACTGAATCTGGAGCCAGGGAAGACCATATGCGATAACAGTGCAAACCTGTTGGCGGCCCTACGCCTGGGCCACATCACACATGTGCCTTGAATGGTTCACGTCCTCAACCTGGTTGTACAGAAATTTCTAGCCCACTATCTCGGGCTGGATGCGCTGCTACAGAAGGCACAGTCGGTGTGTGCTCAATTACGCCACCCGAACCTCGCGGCTAATTGACTCGCAACTAGAGATGAGCGAACCGGTCGCGGTTCGGCTCGAGGTTGGTTCGCCGAACGGACCTCCCGTTCGAGTTCGGTTCGTCGAACGTTCGACGAACCGAACTCGAACTGCATAGGAAACAATGGCAGGCAATCACAAACACAGAAAAACACCTAGAAAACACCCTCAAAGGTGTCCTAAAGGTGACAAACAACTCAAACACATTGGAAAGTGACAAGGACATATACTCATGCGAAAACAAAACAGCTGGACAAGGAAAAAGAGGAGGACACACAGATATAGGCATGGCACGCCCTTCTAAAATCATGTAAAACACCGCAAGGTGACTCCAAGCGGAGTCTCCATTTTTTCCAAAAATTGGGCCACACACACCCACCCCTTCAGTGGCAGCAGTTGTGCCCCAGTTGTACACTTCACAGCTACATTTGCATCAAGCACATTCAAAAATACGCCATTCTTATCCATCCCCAGGATGACACCGGGGTAGGTAGCAAAGTCTTTGCTGACCCATGACTTGTTCATCTTGGCTTCTTTTAAAAACAATGTAAGCAAGGGTTACTCCAAGCGGAGTCTCCCTTTTTTCCAAAAATTGGGCCACACAGACACCCACCCCATCAGTGGCAGCACTTGGGCCCTAGTTGCAAACAGGATGTTTTGATTTGCATCAAGCACATTCAAAAATACGCCATTCTTATCCGTCCCCAGGATGACACCGGGGTAGGTAGCAAAGTCTTTGCTGATCCCAGCTCTGTTCATCTTGGCTTCTTTTAAAAACACATCAAGCAAGGGTTACTCCAAGCGGAGTCTCCCTTTTTTTCCAAAAATTGGGCCACACAGACACCCACCCCATCAGTGGCAGCACTTGGGCCCTAGTTGCAAACAGGATGTTTTGATTTGCATCAAGCACATTCAAAAATACGCCATTCTTATCCGTCCCCAGGATGACACCGGGGTAGGTAGCAAAGTCTTTCCTGATCCCAGCTCTGTTCATCTTGGCTTCTTTTAAAAACACATCAAGCAAGGGTTACTCCAAGCGGAGTCTCCCTTTTTTTCCAAAAATTGGGCCACACAGACACCCACCCCATCAGTGGCAGCACTTGGGCCCTAGTTGCAAACAGGATGTTTTGATTTGCATCAAGCACATTCAAAAATACGCCATTCTTATCCGTCCCCAGGATGACACCGGGGTAGGTAGCAAAGTCTTTGCTGATCCCAGCTCTGTTCATCTTGGCTTCTTTTAAAAACACATCAAGCAAGGGTTACTCCAAGCGGAGTCTCCCTTTTTTTCCAAAAATTGGGCCACACAGACACCCACCCCATCAGTGGCAGCACTTGGGCCCTAGTTGCAAACAGGATGTTTTGATTTGCATCAATCACATTCAAAAATACCCCATAATTAACCGTCCCCAGGATGACACCGGGGTAGGTAGCAAAGTCTTTGCTGACCCATGACTTGTTCATCTTGGCTTCTTTTAAAAACAATGTAAGCAAGGGTTACTCCAAGCGGAGTCTCCCTTTTTTCCAAAAATTGGGCCACACAGACACCCACCCCATCAGTGGCAGCACTTGGGCCCTAGTTGCAAACAGGATGTTTTGATTTGCATCAAGCACATTCCAAATCCACAAGCATTTACTCTCTCCAGGATGACACAGGGGTTGTAAATTCCTTCTGGATCCATGACTTGTTCATTTTGATGAACGTCAGTCTGTCCACATTGTCACTGGACAGACGCGTGCGCTTATCTGTCAGCACACACCCAGCAGCACTGAATACACGTTCAGAGACAACGCTGGCAGCTGGACACGACAAAATCTCCAAGGCGTAACTGGAGAGCTCTGGCCATTTTTCTATGTTTGAAGCCCAAAAGGAGCAAGGCTCCAGTTGCACAGTCATGGCATCGATGTTCATTTGGAGATACTCCTGTATCATCCTCTCCAGCCGTTGAGTATGTGTCAGACTTGTTGTCTCTGGTGGCCTTGCAAAAGAGGGTCTAAAAAAATTATGAAAAGATTCCATAAAATTGCTGTTACCGGCACCAGATACGGTCCTACTGGTACGGGTAGACTGGTGAAGATGACGATGCCGTCCCATGTTTGTCAAGTTACAACTGGGAGATTCCCTCCCTGCACCTGCATGGTTGTTTGGTGGAAAAGCCGAGCTAAGATCGAGTAACAGCTTCTGCTGATACTCCTGCATACGTGCGTCCCTTTCTATGGCTGGAATTATGTCACAAAATTTGGACTTGTACCGGGGATCTAATAGTGTGGCAATCCAGTAGTCATCATCACTTCTAATTTTGACAATATGACTGTCATGTTGGAGGTAGTGCAACAAAAAGGCACTCATGTGTCTTGCGCAGCCATGCGGACCAAGTCCACGCTGTGTTTGTGGCATAGAGGTGCTACCCGTTCTTTCTTCCTCTGACATCTCCCCCCAACCTCTTTCAACTGAAATTTGACCAAGGTCTCCCTCATCCGCTGAGTCTTCCATGTCCATGGACAGTTCGTCCTCCATTTCTTCATGTTCTCCTGCACCTTGCTCAACATTTCGCCTGCTACTATGCGCCCTTGTCGATCCCTGTTCCCCATGGTCCCATGCCTGCTGCGTTGGTGATGATGAACGTCTGGACCTTGGTGATGTTGTTGTCCCTTGCACATATGAATCCTCCTGTAGTTCCTCCCCTTCATGTTGTCCCACCCCCTGACTCCGAATAGTGTTTAGCGTGTGCTCCAGCATGTAAATGACTGGAATCGTCATGCTGATAATGGCATTGTCAGAGCTAAACATATTCGTCGCCATGTCGAAACTGTGCAGAAGGGTGCATAGGTCCTTGATCTGAGACCACTCCATCAGGGTGATCTGCCCCACCTCTGCATCTCGTTGGCCCAGGCTATACGTCATGACGTATTGCACCAGGGCTCTGCGGTGCTGCCACAGTCGCTGTAACATGTGGAGAGTTGAATTCCAGCGTGTCGCCACATCGCATTTCAGGCGATGAACCGGCAGGCCGAAAGACTTCTGTAGCGATGCAAGTCGCTCAGCTGCGGCGCTTGAACGCCGGAAGTGAGCAGACAGTTTTCGTGCCCTGTTCAGAAGGCCATCTAGGCCGGGATAGTGTGTTAAAAATTGCTGCACGACAAGGTTCAACACGTGAGCCATACAAGGTACGTGTGTCACCTTGCCCAGGCGAAGGGCCGCACCCAGGTTTGCAGCATTGTCGCACACGGCCTTACCAGGCTGCAGGTTGAGTGGAGACAACCATTTATTAAACTCGGACCGCAGAGCTGACCACAACTCCTCAGCTGTGTGACTCTTATTACCAAGACATGTCAAGCTAAAGACCGCCTGATGCCGTTGCGCTCGGCTGCCAGCATAGTAATGAGGCGTGCGTGATTCCTTCTGCGCAGTGAGAACGCTGGTGGCCTGACCAGGCAGGCTTGGGGCGGAGGTGGAGGACCCAGATGAGGTGGAGGATGCAGAAGCTGTGGCGGAACTTGGACAGACAGAGGATTGACACACAAGTCGTGGGGACGGCAAGACTTGTGCAGCAGACCCTTCACCATCTATCACCATAGTTACCCAGTGCCCAGTCAGCGACATGTAACGTCCCTGTCCATGCTTACTGGTCCAAGTATCGGTGGTGAAATGCACCCGTTCACACACAGAGTTTCTCAAGGAAGCGGTGATGTTGTGTGCGACATGCTGGTGTAGCGCGGGCACACCTTTCTTAGAGAAGTAGTGGCGACTAGGCATCTGGTACTGGGGCACAGCGACAGACATAAGGTCTCTAAAATCCTGTGTGTCCACTAGGCGGAAAGGCAGCATTTCGGTAGCCAACAGCTTACAGAGGGATAGAGTCAACCTCTTAGCTTTGTCATGGGTCGGAGGAAGTGGCCTTTTATTTGACCACATCTGAGGGACAGAGATCTGGCTGCTGTGTGTAGACGGTGTTGAGTAGGGTGTCCCTGGAAAAATGCAGGTTTGTGAGGAAAGTGCAGGCGGAGACATGATGTTGCCTTCATCCAACGTTGGTGCTATCGATGTCTGAGAGAGCTGTACACACTCACTTGTTTCCCCTTCCAAACCAACTGACGACCTTACAAGCAAACTGCCTGTTGCGGTTACAGTGGTGGAAGTTTTGCGTGGAAAAACAGGTGTGACAGCTGTCCCCACAGTCCTAGAAGATGAAGAGCGCGCGGATGCACTGGAAGGGGCGGGCGGTGGATGGTTCGCTCCGCTAGCCGGCATTGCAGCACGGTGAGCTTCCCACCGGGACTTATGATATTTATTCATGTGACGATTCATGGAAGAAGTTGTCAAACTGCTGAGGTTTTGACCTCTACTAACAGAATCATGACAAATGTTACATATCACATGAGTTGGGCGATCTTTTTCGATGTGAAAAAAGGCCCAGGCTAGGCAAGGCTTAGAGGCCATGCGACCTGTTGATCCACCCCGAATAATGCTCATAGGCAGAGTGGTGGCTGAGGATGCAGTTGTAGACGTGCTACCAGTGCTCCGACTCTGTCCAGGAAGGCGCAAGGTAACTTCGTCGTCGGTTGCATCCTCCTCCACCGCCTCTGTTGACCTCCTCGAGTGCCTGACTGGGGGTTGACAGTAGGTGGGATCTAGAACGTCATCATCAATTGTTGTGTTCGCACTCCCCTCCCCCTCAGACCGAGCCTCTTCTTGCCCTGACCGAATATTTAAGTTGTCATCCCAATCGGGTATCTGCGTCTCATCTTCATCAGTATGTTCCTCATTGTCTATAACCACAGGTGTTACAGTTTGTGACAAAGGGTCAACATTATGCTCAGAAACTTGGTCCTCACGGCCTGAATCTGAGTCACAAAGGTTCTGGGCATCACTGCAGACCATTTCCTGTTCTGTACTCACTGTAGCTTGGGAGCAGACCTCTGATTCCCAGGCTATAGTGTGACTGAACAGCTCTGCAGACTCAGCCATCTCAGTTCCACCATACTGTGCAGGGCTGATGGAGACTTCAGAGCTGGGAGAAATCAAGTGTGATTGGGATGACAACTCAGAGGAATGGTGTTTTTTGGATGCGGTACTTGAAGTGGCTGAGAGGGCACTTGTTGGACCACTTGAGATCCATTCAAGCATTTTCCTTTTTTGCCCATCATCTACCTTTGTTCCTCTTGTTCGTGTCCGTAAAAAAGGGAGCACATCGGATTGTCCACAATAAGTAGTAGACATCTTACTTTTGCTAGTAGATGGTCTATCTTCAGCAGATGATAATGGAGCTTTGGCACCTTCCCCACTGACAAAACCTTTTTTGCCTTTTCCACCACGCCTCTTCCCCTTTCCACCAGCATCTGTCATTTTGCCACTCATGTTGATTGCGACAAGATTGTGGACTGAAAATGTGGTAGTAAAAATTGAGAGGTGGTGAAGATTGCAGTGGTGGTCTAGCTTTATTAACAGCAGAATAATAAAGAATAAATATCCCTGACAATGTAACTTAGTTATAATTCGTTGGAGTGTGCAACGCAGGCAGACGTGCTGCAAATGTCTTGGCACTAGTGGGACTATAGCAAAGTCCAATAGCCACGTATAGGATGCCACTAGGTACACTGAGTGTGTGCTAGTATAATGGCTTAGTTATAATTAGTTGGAGTGTGCAACGCAGGCAGACGTGCTGCAAATGTCTTGGCACTAGTGGGACTATAGCAAAGTCCAATAGCCACGTATAGGATGCCACTAGGTACACTGAGTGTGTGCTAGTATAATGGCTTAGTTATAATTAGTTGGAGTGTGCAACGCAGGCAGACGTGCTGCAAATGTCTTGGCACTAGTGGGACTATAGCAAAGTCCAATAGCCACGTATAGGATGCCACTAGGTACACTGAGTGTGTGCTAGTATAATGGCTTAGTTATAATTAGTTGGAGTGTGCAACGCAGGCAGACGTGCTGCAAATGTCTTGGCACTAGTGGGACTATAGCAAAGTCCAATAGCCACGTATAGGATGCCACTAGGTACACTGAGTGTGTGCTAGTATAATGGCTTAGTTATAATTAGTTGGAGTGTGCAACGCAGGCAGACGTGCTGCAAATGTCTTGGCACTAGTGGGACTATAGCAAAGTCCAATAGCCACGTATAGGATGCCACTAGGTACACTGAGTGTGTGCTAGTATAATGGCTTAGTTATAATTAGTTGGAGTGTGCAACGCAGGCAGACGTGCTGCAAATGTCTTGGCACTAGTGGGACTATAGCAAAGTCCAATAGCCACGTATAGGATGCCACTAGGTACACTGAGTGTGTGCTAGTATAATGGCTTAGTTATAATTAGTTGGAGTGTGCAACGCAGGCAGACGTGCTGCAAATGTCTTGGCACTAGTGGGACTATAGCAAAGTCCAATAGCCACGTATAGGATGCCACTAGGTACACTGAGTGTGTGCTAGTATAATGGCTTAGTTATAATTAGTTGGAGTGTGCAACGCAGGCAGACGTGCTGCAAATGTCTTGGCACTAGTGGGACTATAGCAAAGTCCAATAGCCACGTATAGGATGCCACTAGGTACACTGAGTGTGTGCTAGTATAATGGCTTAGTTATAATTAGTTGGAGTGTGCAACGCAGGCAGACGTGCTGCAAATGTCTTGGCACTAGTGGGACTATAGCAAAGTCCAATAGCCACGTATAGGATGCCACTAGGTTCACTGAGTGTGTGCTAGTATAATGGCTTAGTTATAATTAGTTGGAGTGTGCAACGCAGGCAGACGTGCTGCAAATGTCTTGGCACTAGTGGGACTATAGCAAAGTCCAATAGCCACGTATAGGATGCCACTAGGTTCACTGAGTGTGTGCTAGTATAATGGCTTAGTTATAATTAGTTGGAGTGTGCAACGCAGGCAGATGCGCTCTGCAAATGTCTTGGCACTAGTGGGACTATAGCAAAGTCCAATAGCCACGTATAGGATGCCACTAGGTACACTGAGTGTTTGCTAGTAAAATTGCTTAGTTTAAAAAACTTGGAGTGTGCAATGCAGGCAGATGCGCTCTGCAAATGTCTTTGCACTAGTGGGACTATAGCAAAGTCCAATAGCCACGTATAGGATGCCACTAGGTACACTGAGTGTGTGCTAGTATAATGGCTTAGTTATAATTAGTTGGAGTGTGCAACGCAGGCAGATGCGCTCTGCAAATGTCTTGGCACTAGTGGGACTATAGCAAAGTCCAATAGCCACGTATAGGATGCCACTAGGTACACTGAGTGTTTGCTAGTAAAATTGCTTAGTTTAAAAAAGTTGTAGTGTGCAATGCAGGCAGACGTGCTCTGCAAATGTCTTTGCACTAGTGGGACTATAGCAAAGTCCAATAGCCACGTTTAGGATGCCACTAGGTACACTGAGTGTTTGCTAGTATAATGGCTTAGTTATAATTCGTTGGAGTGTGCAACGCAGGCAGATGCGCTCTGCAAATGTCTTGGCACTAGTGGGACTATAGCAAAGTCCAATAGCCACGTTTAGGATGCCACTAGGTACACTGAGTGTGTGCTAGTATAATGGCTTAGTTATGAGTTGGAGTGTGCAGAGGACAGGAGGGTACAGTGGCAGGATTGTGGGGCTCTGGGTAGAGGAATGGAAGCCTGCCTTTCTATTCCCTCCTAATGGTGAAATGCAGGGAGGAAATCCCTGACCTGGGCTACACAGACGCTGTTGCTGTTTGCAGGACCTGTCACCTATGGCTCTCTGACCCTGCCGGTTTGAGCCCTTAAAAGGACTGCTAGAATGTGCTCTCCCTAAGCTGTCTAACGCTGTGTATGCAGCGCATACAGCTGTATCGGCGATAGGACTCAGGAGGACGGAGCTGCGACAGTGATGTCTGACACCAAAGACGCAGAAGGCAGATAATGGCGTTCGTGAA
Organism: Anomaloglossus baeobatrachus; assembly: GCF_048569485.1. NCBI lineage: Eukaryota > Metazoa > Chordata > Amphibia > Anura > Aromobatidae > Anomaloglossus > Anomaloglossus baeobatrachus. The sequence goes on from NC_134356.1 coordinate 698,182,938, forward strand.
GAAAATGTCCGGTTTTATAATGCAGGGACATGTGACATGCAGATCCTATCACACATGCCGTTGCTTCTCTGGCTCAAAGTCCACTTAGCTGTGTGTGTGTCTGTGATTGGCTGACATGCTGGCCCGCCCCACAAGACGCGCGCGCTTAGGGAAGGAAGACAAGAAAAAAAAAAAAAAAATGGCGATCGCCATTATAGAAACAGCAGTGATCTGAAGGCGCTGTTCCCGCACAGTATACACTGAAATGTGATAATAGTTTGATTCACAGAGTGACTTACACTATTACAGCAGAAACCAAGCTAGGATTTAGCTGTTTTTTGGCTGCTAGAACCGTTCTCGAACGTTTCTAGAACTATCGAGCTTTTGCAAAAAGCTCGAGTTCTAGTTCGATCTAGAACATGCCCCAAAATCACTCGAGCCGCGAACTGGAGAACCACGAACCACGAACCGCGCTCAACTCTACTCGCAACATTACAACAAAAATCTTTCGGTCTTATCGGATTTGCGATATGCCGACATATTGGAATTCCACTCTGCAGTGCACATGTTGCAGCAACTGTGGCAGCAGCACCATGCCCTGGTGCACTATGCCATAAGGCATAGCCTGGGACACCGCAGTACAGATGTAAGGCAAATCACCATGGCGGATTGGCACAGATGAAGTACATCTGCATCCTCTTTTACAGTTTTGAAATTTCTATAAAGATGTTTAGTGCTGACGATGCTGTCATCAGCATCACGTTTCTGCTAACCTACATGTTGGATCACACTTTGAATAGCCTGGGGAGGAGGTTGGGGTCCCAGAGGAAGAGGAAGAAGCAGAGGAGGAAGAAGCAGAGGAGGAAGAGGAAGAAGCAGAGGAGGATGAGGAAGGGATACCATGTCCTGTAAGATCTGAACAGTCATCGCACAGACCCTCATGGTAACAGACAAACTGGCAGTGAAAGTGCAGGAGTGGAAGAACAAATGGAGGAGGAAGAGGTGATGGGCGCAGAAAACTCCGGAGATGAAGATATTGATCCTGTCTCTTTTGTCAATGGTTAGTGGGAGGGAATAGAGGAGATAAGCTTGAGTGTGGTCCCGCCATCAACACAACATGGACTTGGACCTCATGGAAGCGTCCAACACATGAGCGCCTTTTTACTGCACTATCTGCAACATGATGTCCATATTGTAAGGCTTAGCAATAGTACTGACTACTGGGCTGGCACTCTGTTAGATCCATGGTACAAGAGTAAATTTAGCAAGATGCTTCCTCCCTGGAAAGTGATGCACAGATGCTGGAGTATCGAAACAAGCTTGTAGACCATCTTAACAGTAGTTTTCCACAAGACAGTAGAGAGGCACAGAACGTGCATTGGAAGATCTAGAATTCCAACCATTTTCAGCAGCAGTTCAAATGGCAAATGCAATTTCTGTGATTTGTGGGACACATTTTTTACACCATCGCATGTACAAGCAGAACAGAGTAGAAGTCTGAGAGACAGTCAACAACTGGAGAGCATGGTGCAGGAGTATCTAGAGCTCAATATCGATGCCAAAAGGGGGAATTGGACCCTTTTGCATTTTGGTCTTCAAAAATGGAAGAGTGGCCTGAGCTCGCCAGTAACACCTTTGACGTTTTGGCCTGCCCGGCAGCCAGCGTTCTCTCAGAACGTGTCTTCAGCGCTGCTGGCAGTGTATTGATGGATAAGTGCATCCGGCTGTCCCCTGAAAGTGTAGACTGCCTAACTTTAAGAAAGATGAACAAGTCGTGGATGTCCAATGACTTTGCCGTTCTAGTCCCAGACTGTGAAGACTAGGAGATGGTGTAGTGCCAGGAATCAGGGAGTACCAGCCCTACGCCTATCTGTCGTCTTGCTGTCTCTGGTGAAGGTAGAAATATTTGTTTAGGTCTTGTTACATAGCCAGTCCCAAGCATCCAGGTTGCTTTGTTGGACTATTTGTAGTCTGTGTCAATTGTTGCCCATTTTCCTGTTGCCTGACTTTAATTTTTGGAAATGGGGCGACTCCAAAAAGGGTCTCAGAATTGTGTCTTGTCTGTACTGGCAGGGGTGTGGGAGCAAGAGGCCTAATCCTGTCACTCATGCTTCTCTTGATTTTTAAAATGAAAATGCCATTCCACATCCTGTGTGAAAGTCAACACAATCAGGCAAACCTTAAATTAATGAACATTGGAGAATGCAGTCACAGCTGCAGAGTTGTGGACCACTATCTAGGCAGAGTTTGATCAATGGCTGTTTGCACTGAACCTCTAGCCAGGGAAGGCCATGTGTGATAACGGTGCAAAACTGGAGGCGGCACTATACATGGGCGATATCACAGATGTGCATGGCTCACGTCCTCAACCTGGTTGTACAGACATTTGTAGGCCACTATTCTGGCCTGGATGCACTGATGCAGAAGGCATGGTCTCTGTGTGCTCACATTTAAAAATGGAAATGTCAGGCCAGATCCTGTGCGTAAGTTAATGCAATCAGGTAGTGATGAAATTAATATGCATTTGAGAATGACGTCACACAGCTGCAGAGTAGTGGACCACTATCCAGTGTGGGTTCGATCAATGGCTGTCTCCACTGAACCTGGAGCCAGAGAAAGCCATGTGCGATAACGGTGCAAATCTGGTGGCGGCACTACGCCTGGGCGACATCACACATGTGCATTGCATGCCTCATGTCCTCAACCTTGTTGTACAGATATTTCTAGGCCACTATTCAAGCCTGGATACGCTGATGCAGAAGGCACGGTCGCTGTGTGCTCACTGTTTAAAATGGAAATACCAGGCCACATCCTGTGTGTTGCATGGCCAATACTTCTCTGCTGTGCAAAGACATTATGGGGAAATGGGGGTGGGGCAATTGATGCCAATGTTCTGCTTTCTGCCTGAAGTGTTTTTAAATCTCAAGAATCCAAGATGGGTCTCCAAGGTGTGTCTTGTCTGTACTGGCAGGGGTGTGGGAGCACCAGCCCTATACCTGTCTCTTATTCACCTCAATATTACCTATGTTAATATTTTAGGAAGGTAATGGCTATGCCAAACATTGGGGCTGCAATGTAAAACTTATTTTGCTGTTTTGGAAGCTTTTTGACACCCCTAAAGGTGTTTTCTGTGCCTTAGGTTTGGCCTCCAATTGAATTCAATGGGGCCTAATCCTGTCACTCATGCACTTTTTGATCTTTAAAATGGAAATGTCAGGCCACATCCTGAGTGTTGTATGGACCATACTTCCCTACTGTGCAAAAACATTTTGGGGAAAGGGGGGAATTCTTGCTTCTATTCAGCTGTTTGCTTGAAATGTTTTTAAATCTCAAGACTCCAAGATGGGTCTCCAAGTTGTGTCTTGTCTGTACTGGCCGGGGTATGGGAGCACCAGACCTACACCTGTCTCTCATCCACCTCAATATTTCTCATGTCAATAGTCTAGGAAGCTAATGACTATACCAAAACAGTGGGGCTGCACTGTAAAATGTATTTTTGCTGTTTTGGAAGCTTTTCGATCCCCTCATATGTGTTTTCTCTGCATTAAGTTTGGGCTCCCATGAATCCAATGGGGTTCAAAAATGTTCGGAGTTTGGTTCGGCGAATATAGCGTTCAGCAAGGTTCGATGAACCGAACTTTGAAAGTTTTCATCCTCTGTAGTAGCGATGAAGCCTGAGAAATCCAGCATTGATTGTTTCTCACCACTTTCGGCACAAAGTGACAAATTTCAAATGTGCTCAAATTTTGTAGGAACGTTTTGATTTGTATCATAAACTTTGATGCACATCTCATGTACTTCATGATTATAATACATATTGGGTGTTATAAAATAAATCAACTGATACTCCATCTGGACTCAACTTTTTCCCGGCATGCAACATCCCCTTTTCTCTCTGCCAAGACTTTCAATGCCAAGTAGCTCTATTGTGCCATGATTTGTATCTCCTGAGGTCAGAAGGGGACATCGTAAAATGGGCAAAAGGAGTGGCCAATGGGCTCGGATGGTGAGACACTTGTGCAGCCAGGGGAGCACCAATTTTTTTTATTCTGGGTTACACACTATGCATATTCACTACAGAAGTAATCTGTAACATCCATGTCTCTATATCCTTCATATGCAGCAAACAATAGACGACTGATGCCACGTTCTGCTGAACTTGTGCTTATATTTGGAGGCTAAACAGAAGAAACTGATGTGTAGGTTAGAATTAGCGATGAGTGAGTGTGCTCGCCACTGCCCGTTACTGGACTAGAGTACCGAGTACACCGTGTGCAGAATTATTAGGCAAGTTGTATTTTAGAGGATTTTTTTTATTATTGATCAACAATTATGTGCTCAATCAACCCAAAAGACTCAACCCAAAGCTTAATATTTTTGGCAGTTGGAGTGGGTTTTTTTTAGATTTGGCTTCTTAGGAGGATCTGTTTGTGCAGGTAATTACTACTGTGCAGAATTATTAGGCAACTTAATAAAAACCAAATCTATTCCCATCTCACTTGTTTATTGTCACCAGGTAAACCAATATAACTGCACAAAATTTAGAAATAAACATTTCTGACATGCAAAAACAAAACCCCAAAAAATTAGTGCCCAATATCGCCCCCTTTCTTTCTGATGACACTCAGCAGCCAACCATCCATAGATTCTGTCATTGCTTGATCTGTTTACGCTCAACATTGCGTGCAGCAGCCACCACAGCCTCCAGACACTGCTCCGAGAGGTGGACTGTTTTCCCTCCCTGTAGATCTCACATTTTATGAGGGACCACAGGTTCTCTATGGGGTTCAGATCAGGTGAACAAGTGGGCCATGTCATTATTTTTTCATCTTTTAGACCTTTACTGGCCAGCCACGCTGTGGAGTAGTTGGATGCATGTGATGGAGCATTGTCCTGCATGAAAATCATGGTTTTCTTGAGCGATACCGACTTCTTCCTGTACCACTGCTTGAAGAAGTTGTTTTCCAGATACTGGCAGTAGGTCTGGGAGTTAAGCTTCACTCCATCCTCAACCCAAAATAGTCCCACAAGTTCATTTTGATGATACCAGCCCACACCAGTGCCCACCTCCACCTTGCTGGCGTCTGAGTCGGAGTGGAGCTCTCTGCCCTTTACTGATCCAGCCTCAGGCCTATCCATCTGGCCCATCAAGAGTCACTCTCATTTCATCAGTCCATAAAATCTTTGAGAAATCAGTCTTAAGATATTTCTTGGCCCAGTCTTGAGGTTTTATCTTCTGTTTCTTGGTCAGAGGTGGTGGTTTTCGGCCTTCCTTACCTTGGCCATGTCCCTGAGTATGGCACACCTTGTGCTTTTTGATACTCCAGTAACGCTGCAGCTCTGAAATATGGGCAAACTGGTGGCAAATGGCATCTTGGCAGCTTCACGCTGGATTTTACTCAATTCATGGGCAGTTATTTTGCGGCTTTTTTGCTCTACACGCTTCTTGCGACCCTGTTGGCTATTTGCCATGAAACGCTTGATTGTTCGGTGATCACGCTTCAAAAGTTTGGCAATTTCAAGATTGCTGCATCCCTCTGCAAGAAATCTCACAATATGGACTTTTCAGAGCCCGTCAAATCTCTCTTCTGACCCATTTTGCCAAAGGAAAGGAAGTTGGCTAATAATTAAGCCCCCCTTATATAGGGTGTTGTGTCATTACACCGCACCCCTCCTCATTACAGAGATGCTCAGCACCGGAGTTACTTCATTGGTAGTTGGCTCTCAGCTTATACAGCTTGGAGTAGGACGACATGTATAAAAAGCATCATGTGATCAAAATACTCATTTGCCTAATAAGTCTGCACACAGTGTGTAATGGAAGTCAATGGGAAATACAAGCATTTGCAATCTCCATTGCTCGGTGCTCGATGGAGTAACTAGCACTGCTCAGCACGCTCGGGCATCACTAGTTAGAATGCATTGGATGTAACATTGTGAATTGAAGATCATTTCTAACAGTGGATAAAACAACCCTAATTTACTGAATCTACCAAAATGTTAATTTTGTCAGATTTGCTCAAAATCGGACAATTCAATTTGCATCTAATTTATTCATCAGTTATGTTCTGTTGTCTTCCAACCCCAATTATAAACAGATCGATTGGGAGGGTGTTAAAAAGAACCATGCACATCTACATGCGCCTATCCCCTCAGTTGTCTCTGCCGCTGGATCTCTGCTGTCTGTCACGGGATGGCAGGCGATAACAGAGGTCCTATAATGGCCCTCAGGCTAGGGGGCCCTGGCTGCCCATGATCCCAAAGATACGTCTGAAGGTGACCATGTCTGAGTCGCCTTCCTAACCCTGCTCCTGACCAGCCCTGATCTAGTACCCCCTCCCTGCCTGCCGCGGGAGGGGGGTGGCCGGGACAGGAATGTGTAAACACCAACAGTGATAGACAAACAGGGGACTCCAAAATTCTATCACACACCACGCTTACAAAGAGTAATCAGACAGCAAGGGAGGAAATAACAAGACAACAGGAGGAATTCCACACACACCAAGCAACATGCAGTAAGTCATCAGACTGGAAAATAACAGCACACAGACTGGTGTAGCAGAAAGCTATAGTTGGCAAGGGAAGACATATTCCTCCATCTTAAAAAGGTGGGAAGTACCTATGGTAGATCTCCTGCAGCATTTGATCAAAAAGTAACCAGAAATTAACTGATGTTAGTCCAATCACTAATGAGCACACAGCTGGTCGATGCCTGAGTCTGACTGTGCAACTCAGAAGTATGGTGAGACGTGACAGAGTCTGTGGTCTGAACAGCGTCTGATGCTGCCATGAAACTTGTCAAGTTTAGGGCAACACACCGTTTGACACTCTTTCTCTAAACACCCGCTCTGCTCCGGTGCCGCTTTTCCGCTCCTCTTCGCTTTACACCAGCCCTTCACGACGTTCCATCATTACGATGTCATGATCATGCACAGCAGGACGTCAGAAAGAGCATAAGTCTTACCAAGGAAAGTAATAGCAAAGAGTGAAGAAAAGCCCAGAGCGGAGGCGTAGAAAGACCGAAGAGCGCCAGCGGGTATTGTAGAAGCAGGACAGGTGGAAGGCTAGATGACTATGATTTTTTTGTATTTTTGTTACCCCTTCTGAGCTCATATGAAATCTTCTTCGCTGCTGTTTTTCTGGATTTGCATGAATCAAACTCCCAAAAAAATCAGAATTTGAGAGTTTTGGGAATTCACTCCTCCTTGATAATTATATCATTTTTAACTCCACATCTGCTGTAATATGCACAGAAGCTGCAACACAGATTTATAGATGGAAAATATATTCTGTGATTGACTTCACCTAAGAGGATGAAAAGGACACAAAAAAGAATTCCCTGTGTAGTGCGAAGACTGTGTACGGTCCGGGGATCACTATCGTGTAGAGGTGGTGTTCATTGAGCATTTCCATAATCTTTATTGGACTCCATGGAATAGTCAAACTTTAATTACCTCCTGGCCATAGACCCACCACTCTCAAGGAATGGGGAAAGGTTTGAGTCTTTATTTGTATTATACCCCAAACAACCAAATAAATACATAATAACGTCCCACCATAAACGTTACCACCATGAAGATTTACAAATTGGGCAACACCTACCAACCACTGACAATCATCACAACTTTCACAATTTTGTTCTTATCCTAATATACCATATTTTTAATTTTATAAGGCCCACCAGATTATAAGACGTACCCCAAATCAAGAGATAAAAAAGGCAAAGAAAAAATGGTGTCCGTCTTATACTACGGTGGTGTCTTACCGTAGCGGAAGTGGCAGCAGTGGTGGAGGGGGAAGGCAGGGGCGGTGCTGGAGTAGTGTGACACTGCAGGCGCTGCAGTGTGGGCTGTGCTGGCTGCGGTGGGGGCTCTGGAGGCTGTGCTGGCTGTGTGGAGCAGGGCAGTGCAGCGGGTGTCATAGTTGCTTTGTGAACAGTGCGGGCTTCAAATAAATGGCGCCCGGAGTTGGCGCATGCTCAGATTGAGCTCCCGGCTCAATGACCAGCTGAGATCTCATGTGTGCATGTACCATCTCCGGGCGCCATTTTTATTAAGACTGCTGATGGGAAATCAATGGGCCGGAGGGGGCGCGTGCTCAAATGAGATCTTGAGCCAAGAGCTCCATCTGAGCACGCGCCACCTCCGGGTGCCATTATTTGAAGCCCGCACCGCTAACAGACTATTTCACCCGCCGCACCTCCTTGCACTACACAGCCCCCACTGCAGCCAGCACAGTCCCCACTGCAGCTAGCACAGCCCCAACCGCAGCCAGCACAGCCCCGAATTCAGCCAGCACAGCCCAAACCGCAGCCAGCACAGCCTTAACCGCAGCCAGCACAGCCCCAACCGCAGCCAGCACAGCCCCAACCGCAGCCAGCACAGCCCCGACTGCAGCCAGCACAGCCCCAACCGCAGCCAGCACAGCCCAAACCGCAGCCAGCACAGCCTTAACCGCAGCCAGCACAGCCCCAACCGCAGCCAGCACAGCCCCGACTGCAGCCAGCACAGCCCCGACTGCAGCCAGCACAGCCCCGACTGCAGCCAGCACAGCCCCGACCGCAGCCAGCACAGCCGCCACCGCAGCCAGCACAACCTTCACCGCAGCCAGCACAGCCGCCACCGCAGCCAGCACAACCTTCACCGCAGCCAGCACAGCACCCATTCTCCACCTCCCGGTAGCTACATTCACATAATAAGACGCACCCCTTGTTTTCCACTCAAATTTTGGGGAGGAAAAGTGTGTTATAATCCAAAAAATAAGTTAATCAGTATTTAGATATTTTCCTTTGATTGAAAACGACTCCACTCGAATCCTTAAGATGACTCACTTTTAAACCTTGAAGACTGTGCAACGCCTGTACAATGACCGTCTTCACCTCTTGGTTCCTCAGACTGTAAATGAGAGGATTCAACATGGGTGTGATGACGGAGTAAAAGACAGAAGCCACCTTATCTTGTCTCTCAAAGTTCTCGGAAGGAGGACGTAAGTAAGTGAGGAACACAGACACATAGAAGATGGAAGCGCAGATGATGTGTGAGGAGCAAGTGCTGAACGCTTTCTGCCTACCCTTAGTTGATGTTATGTGTAAAATTGCCAGCAGGATATAGATGTATGACACCATTATGGTGGCCAGTGTACCTATGCTATAAGTTCCTACAATAAAAAGAGTAATCATCTCACAGGTGAAGGTATTGGTGCAGGAGAGCTTGATCACCGGAGGGACGTCACAGTAGAAATGGTCAATGAGGTTTGGGCCACAATATTGAAGACTGAATATGCAACATGTCTGCACTGAAGATGGTATGATGCTAAAAGAAAGAGCAAAAAGACCCAAAAGCTTGCATTTCTTTTTGTTCATTATGGACACGTAATGTAGAGGGTGACAGATGGCCACATAGCGGTCATAAGACATATTCGAGAGGATAAGAATCTCTGTTACTGCAAAAGTAGCAAAGAAGAAGAACTGGATGGCACAACCATTGAAGGTGATGACCTTCCTCACCGAGCTAAGGTCTGCGATCATTTTAGGAGTCACAGATGAGGAGTAGAAGAGGTCCACCACTGATAGGTAACTGAGGAAGTAATACATCGGGGTGTGGAGGGTGGAGGTCTTATGGACAATGATGAACAAGCCAACATTACTCACCACAGTTATAAAGTAGACTAGGAAGAACAATATGAAAAGGAAAATGGACATTTTTGGATCATTGGTCAACCCAGAAAACTCAAACATAGTCACTTGCGTCTTGTTCATATCATTTCTGTTGTATCTTACCCTGTTGAGATAAAATTAATAATGGATATCAATAACTATTGTACTATTAATCTATTTGCTTAAAGTGAAAACTCAACTTCAAGTGAAGCTTCTGGACCCAAAATAAAGTCTGTACTACGACCTCTTTTACCCTGTGCCGATAATGTCTTCTTGTATGACCGAGGGGCCAATTGACCTTCTCAGGTGGCATGGCCTAGATAGACTCGCCCAGTGGCACCTTCTACGCATCAATGAGATTAGGTTTTAGGAAAAAACAGCCATTTCAGCTGATAGATTTTACAACTAATTTTTTGCTATACAATGAAGCCAAACATAGTTTATAAAATGAGAAAAGAAGGGAGGCAACGCTAAAGGGGTTTCCTTCCCAGATCCACAAGAGCAAGTGCCCAAATATGTTTGAGGAAAAATGATGCTTTGTTATATGTCCAAGAATTGATCAGTCCTTACTACAATATGTTCCATAAAAGTGTTGTAGATGGCCCGATAAGGACCACTTGTGAATTTCTTGAGGCACACGGAGACAACCTTATTGGTTCAGATTAGTGCCTGACTTGTGTGTCTTTAGTCCTGCCAGGAGAGAGAACTACTAATATGTGGTACTGACATTTTCATTGGGTGGGATTTATTCTGTGGGACCCCTACCATTAACTAAGTTTGTAAAGCATTTAACAGATCACCTAATGTTAGAGTCCCAGCTCTGGCTCCACTGGCCATGTCTCGTCTGTACTGTGCCTTCATTATAGACAATCATCTGTCTCCAGTTCTTCCATGCTCTCTGTGGCCTCTGTGATATTTTAGTTGGAGTCACACTTTAAATGGCTTTAAAAATGTAATTTATGAGGCTTCTAAACTCGAATTTGTTTAACCAGTTCAGGCTTATCATGGATATAAAGATTGAGGCCCAGTAGCGTTAAAGACCAGACAAGCAAACAGTTTGGTCAGGTGTCCTGGATCAGAAAAGATAATTCTATATCAGTAAAGGTAACTTCATCCACATAAAAGACTTCCCCCTCCTCAAAACTATGAGAACCAGTAAACGAGACAGTAGAACGGAAAAGATCCCAGTTGGAGTCCCGTCATCAAAAGTTTGACCTCTAAATTTGTTATCATAGAAATCTGCGGGTAATCGATGTACCTGAGCTAAGCAACGTAAAAAGGACAACAGGTGAGGAGGAAAGTAGTGTTCAAAATGATGTTGGTGGTAGGGAGAATGCAGGATGGTGACAATTCTAGAAGGGAAGAAGGTGATGATGGCTTTGGTGGAAGTGCAGATCAAGTTGGTGATTTTACAGTAGTGGTAGTGAAGATAAATTGTTGATGTTGTTGATGGTGGTGGATGTGAGGAAGAAGTAGTTGATTGTGACACTGACAGAGAAGGTGAATGTGATGACGATGGTGGTATGGTGGGGTAAGGTGGTGATGAAGTTGCTGGTGTAAGTGAAGGTAATCATTATAGTGAAGCTGATGGTGAGGGCGGTTGTGGTAGTGAGGATGTAAATGGTGATGATTGCAGTGGTGGAAATGAAGATGGTGATGATAACAGTGGTGGAAACGAAGATGGTGATGATTGCAGTGGTGGAAATGAAGATGGTGATGATGACGTGGTGGAAATGAAGATGGTGAAGATGACAGTGGTGGAAATGAAGATGGTGATGATGAATGTGGTGGAAATGAAGATGGTGATGATTACAATGGTGGAAATGAAGATGGTGATGATTGCAGTGGTGGAAATGAAGATGGTGATGGTGACAGTGGTGGAAATGAAGATGGTGATGATGACAGTGGTGGAAATGAAGATGGTGAAGATGACAGTGGTGGAAATGAAGATGGTGATGATAACAGTGGTGGAAACGAAGATGGTGAAGATGACAGTGGTGGAAATGAAGATGATGAAGATGACAGTGGTGGAAATGAAGATGGTGATGGTGACAGTGGTGGAAATGAAGATGATGAAGATGACAATGGTGGAAATGAAGAAGGTGAAGATGACAGTGGTGGAAATGAAGATGGCGATGATGACAGTGGTGGAAATGAAGATGGTGATGGTGACAGTGGTGGAAATGAAGATGATGAAGATGACAGTGGTGGAAATGAAGATGGTGATGGTGACAGTGGTGGAAATGAAGATGGTGATGATTACAGTGGTGGAAATGAAGATGGTGAAGATGACAGTGGTGGAAATGAAGATGGTGATGGTGACAGTGGTGGAAATGAAGATGATGAAGATGACAGTGGTGGAAATGAAGATGGTGAAGATGACAGTGGTGGAAATGAAGATGGTGATGGTGACAGTGGTGGAAATGAAGATGGTGATGATGACAGTGGTGGAAATGAAGATGGTGATGGTGACAGTGGTGGAAATGAAGATGGTGATGGTGACAGTGGTGGAAATGAAGATGGTGATGGTGACAGTGGTGGAAATGAAGATGATGAAGATGACAGTGGTGGAAATGAAGATGATGAAGATGACAGTGGTGGAAATGAAGATGATGATGATGACAGTGGTGGAAATGAAGATGGTGATGGTGACAGTGGTGGAAATGAAGATGGTGATGATTACAGTGGTGGAAATGAAGATGGTGATGATGACAGTGGTGGAAATGAAGATGGTGATGATTACAGTGGTGGAAATGAAGATGGTGATGATTACAGTGGTGGAAATGAAGATGGTGATGGTGACAATGGTGGAAATGAAGATGGTGATGGTGACAGTGGTGGAAATGAAGATGGTGATGATGACAGTGGTGGAAAAGAAGATGGTTATGATGACAGTGGTGGAAATGAAGATGGTGATGATGACAGTGGTGGAAATGAAGATGGTGAAGATGACAGTGGTGGAAATGAAGATGGTGATGATGACAGTGGTGGAAATGAAGATGGTGATGATTACAATGGTGGAAATGAAGATGGTGATGATTGCAGTGGTGGAAATGAAGATGGTGATGGCGACAGTGGTGGAAATGAAGATGGTGATGATGACAGTGGTGGAAATGAAGATGGTGAAGATGACAGTGGTGGAAATGAAGATGGTGATGATAACAGTGGTGGAAACGAAGATGGTGAAGATGACAGTGGTGGAAATGAAGATGATGAAGATGACAGTGGTGGAAATGAAGATGGTGATGGTGACAGTGGTGGAAATGAAGATGGTGATGATTACAGTGGTGGAAATGAAGATGATGAAGATGACAATGGTGGAAATGAAGATGGTGAAGATGACAGTGGTGGAAATGAAGATGGCGATGATGACAGTGGTGGAAATGAAGATGGTGATGGTGACAGTGGTGGAAATGAAGATGATGAAGATGACAGTGGTGGAAATGTAGATGGTGATGGTGACAGTGGTGGAAATGAAGATGGTGATGATTACAGTGGTGGAAATGAAGATGGTGAAGATGACAGTGGTGGAAATGAAGATGGTGATGGTGACAATGGTGGAAATGAAGATGGTGATGATTACAGTGGTGGAAATGAAGATGGTGATGGTGACAATGGTGGAAATGAAGATGGTGATGATTACAGTGGTGGAAATGAAGATGGTGATGATGACAGTGGTGGAAATGAAGATGGTGATGATTACAGTGGTGGAAATGAAGATGGTGAAGATGACAGTGGTGGAAATGAAGATGGTGATGGTGACAATGGTGGAAATGAAGATGGTGATGATTACAGTGGTGGAAATGAAGATGGTGATGATGACAGTGGTGGAAATGAAGATGGTGATGATGACAGTGGTGGAAATGAAGATGGTGATGGTGACAATGGTGGAAATGAAGATGGTGATGATTACAGTGGTGGAAATCAAGATGGTGATGATTACAGTGGTGGAAATGAAGATGGTGATGATGACAATGGTGGAAATGAAGATGGTGATGATGACAGTGGTGGAAATGAAGATGGTGATGGTGACAGTGGTGGAAATGAAGATGGTGATGGTGACAGTGGTGGAAATGAAGATGGTGATGGTGACAGTGGTGGAAATGAAGATGATGATGATGACAATGGTGGAAATGAAGATGGTGATGATGACAATGGTGGAAATGAAGATGGTGATGGTGACAGTGGTGGAAATGAAGATGGTGATGGTGACAGTGGTGGAAATGAAGATGGTGATGGTGACAGTGGTGGAAATGAAGATGGTGATGATGACAATGGTGGAAATGAAGACGGTGATGGTGACAGTGGTGGAAATGAAGATGGTGACAGTGGTGGAAATGAAGATGGTGATGATGACAATGGTGGAAATGAAGATGGTGAAGATGACAATGGTGGAAATGAAGATGGTGAAGATGACAGTGGTGGAAATGAAGATGGTGATGGTGATAGTGGTGGAAATGAAGATGGTGATGATGACAGTGGTGGAAATGAAGATGGTGATGGTGACAGTGGTGGAAATGAAGATGGTGATGATGACAGTGGTGGAAATGAAGATGGTGATGGTGACAGTGGTGGAAATGAAGATGGTGAAGATGACAATGGTGGAAATGAAGATGATGAAGATGACAGTGGTGGAAATGAAGATGGTGATGATGACAGTGGTGGAAATGAAGATGGTGATGATGACAGTGGTGGAAATGAAGATGGTGATGGTGACAATGGTGGAAATGAAGATGGTGATGATGACAGTGGTGGAAATGAAGATGGTGATGATTACAGTGGTGGAAATGAAGATGGTGATGATGACAATGGTGGAAATGAAGATGGTGATGATGACAATGGTGGAAATGAAGATGGTGAAGATGACAATGGTGGAAATGAAGATGGTGATGGTGACAGTGGTGGAAATGAAGATGGTGATGATGACAGTGGTGGAAATGAAGATGGTGATGATGACAATGGTGGAAATGAAGATGGTGAAGATGACAGTGGTGGAAATGAAGATGGTGATGATTACAGTGGTGGAAATGAAGATGGTGATGATTACAGTGGTGGAAATGAAGATGGTGATGATTACAGTGGTGGAAATGAAGATGGTGATGGTGACTTTCGATGCAATGAGGGTGAAGATATTGATGATGACAATGATGGAAGTGCTGGACAGTGATGAAAGTGAGGGGATGACAGAAGTGCTGGTAATGGCGAGGATGATAATGGTGATAAGAACGGTGGTAATGATGATAGTCCAATGCTGGTGAGGATGGCAGTGGTGATGACCATAATGAAGGTCTTGGAGTTCATGTTGGCAGTGTGATGAGGATGATAACGATGGTGGTGGCAGATATTCTACTGATAATAATAGGGGTACATAACGTACTTACATTATACAACTGAGCGTCTCACTACTGCCGTCTCCTCGTCACCCGTGCAGCATAAATGCATTGCCTTGGATGGATTCTCACCAGTCTCACAGTAGACATCGCAGGACGCAGCAGACCAGGAACATTCCCGGCATCTGTGACTGTGTCTTTATATAACCCACCTCATTATCTGTACGTTTCATTGTGGAGGTCCCCCGAGTCCATGTCGGGAAAGTGGAAGGGGTTCTCTCCAATTAACACTTTCATCAGATTCCATAATTAGCATATTTACATCTTATTTCTGATTCTTAAATATTAGTTATTTATTAATAGTTTTTAACATCATCTATCGTTGTGATAAACTCCACAACTGTCCATGAAACTAGTCCCTCAGTTTGTGATACAATTCAAGAATATTAAACTTGGCAAATGTCCAGGGTCATTGCACATGGGGGTCCCCAAAAACTGGAACAGAGTGGACTCAATCACTCCTCTACCAAACCAAGCTCTCTACTACAGGGGCAGCTCAATAACTGAGAACAGAATCAAAGAGCTAATTTATTTCAGTAATTCAATACAAAAAGGAAACACAAATTATATAGTCATTACACACAGAGGGATCTATTCCTATATATTATATAGAGTCATTACACACAGAGGGATCTATTCCTATATATTATATAGAGTCATTACACACAGAGGGATCTATTCCTATATATTATATAGAGTCATTACACACAGAGGGATCTATTCCTATATATTATATAGAGTCATTACACACAGAGGGATCTATTCCTATATATTATATAGAGTCATTACACACAGAAGGATCTATTCCTATATATTATATAGAGTTATTACACACAGAGGGATCTATTCCTATATATTATATAGAGTCATTACACACAGAGGGATGTATTCCTATATATTATATAGAGTCATTACATACAGAGGGATCTATTCATGTATATTATATAGAGTCATTACACACAGAGGGATCTATTCCTATATATTATATAGAGTCATTACACACAGAGGGATCTATTCCTATATATTATATAGAGTCATTACACACAGAGTGATGTATTCCTATATATTATATAGAGTCATTACATACAGAGGGATCTATTCATGTATATTATATAGAGTCATTACACACAGAGGGATCTATTCCTATATATTATATAGAGTCATTACACACAGAGGGATCTATTCCTATATATTATATAGAGTCATTACACACAGAGGGATCTATTCCTATATATTATATAGAGTCATTACACACAGAGGGATCTATTCCTATATATTATGTAGAGTCATTACACACAGAGGGATCTATTCCTATATATTATATAGAGACATTACACACAGAAGGATCTATTCCTATATATTATATAGAGTCATTACACACAGAGGGATCTATTCCTATATATTATATAGAGTCATTACACACAGAGGGATCTATTCCTATATATTATATAGAGTCATTACACACAGAGGGATCTATTCCTATATATTATATAGAGTCATTACACACAGAGGGATCTATTCATATATTATATAGAGTCATTACACACAGAGGGATCTATTCCTATATATTATATAGAGTCATTACACACAGAGGGATCTATTCCTATATATTATATAGAGTTATTACACACAGAGGGATCTATTCCTATATATTATATAGAGTCATTACACACAGAGGGATCTATTCCTATATATTATATAGAGTCATTACACACAGAGGGATCTATTCCTATATATTATATAGAGTCATTACACACAGAGGGATCTATTCCTATATATTATATAGAGTCATTACACACAGAGGGATCTATTCCTATATATTATATATAGTTATTACACACAGAGGGATCTATTCCTATATATTATATAGAGTCATTACACACAGAGGGATCTATTCCTATATATTATATAGAGTTATTACACACAGAGGGATCTATTCCTATATATTATATAGAGTCATTACACACAGAGGGATGTATTCCTATATATTATATAGAGTCATTACATACAGAGGGATCTATTCATGTATATTATATAGAGTCATTACACACAGAGGGATCTATTCATGTATATTATATAGAGTCATTACACACAGAGGGATCTATTCCTATATATTATATAGAGTCATTACACACAGAGGGATCTATTCCTATATATTATATAGAGTCATTACACACAGAGGGATCTATTCCTATATATTATATAGAGTTATTACACACAGAGGGATCTATTCCTATATATTATATAGAGTCATTACACACAGAGGGATCTATTCCTATATATTATATATAGTTATTACACACAGAGGGATCTATTCCTATATATTATATAGAGTCATTACACACAGAGGGATCTATTCCTATATATTATATAGAGTCATTACACACAGAGGGATCTATTCCTATATATTATATAGAGTTATTACACACAGAGGGATCTATTCCTATATATTATATAGAGTCATTACACACAGAGGGATCTATTCCTATATATTATATATAGTTATTACACACAGAGGGATCTATTCCTATATATTATATAGAGTCATTACACACAGAGGGATCTATTCCTATATATTATATAGAGTTATTACACACAGAGGGATCTATTCCTATATATTATATAGAGTCATTACACACAGAGGGATGTATTCCTATATATTATATAGAGTCATTACATACAGAGGGATCTATTCATGTATATTATATAGAGTCATTACACACAGAGGGATCTATTCATGTATATTATATAGAGTCATTACACACAGAGGGATCTATTCCTATATATTATATAGAGTCATTACACACAGAGGGATCTATTCCTATATATTATATAGAGTCATTACACACAGAGGGATCTATTCCTATATATTATATAGAGTCATTACACACAGAGGGATCTATTCCTATATATTATATAGAGTCATTACACACAGAGGGATCTATTCCTATATATTATATATAGTTATTACACACAGAGGGATCTATTCCTATATATTATATAGAGTCATTACACACAGAGGGATCTATTCCTATATATTATATAGAGTCATTACACACAGAGGGATCTATTCCTATATATTATATAGAGTTATTACACACAGAGGGATCTATTCCTATATATTATATAGAGTCATTACACACAGAGGGATCTATTCCTATATATTATATAGAATCATTACACACAGAGGGATCTATTCCTATATATTATATAGAGTCATTACACACAGAGGGATCTATTCCTATATATTATATAGAGTCATTACACACAGAGGGATCTATTCCTATATATTATATAGAGTCATTACACACAGAGGGATCTATTCCTATATATTATATAGAGTCATTACACACAGAGGGATCTATTCCTATATATTATATAGAGTCATTACACACAGAGGGATCTATTCCTATATATTATATAGAGTTATTACACACAGAGGGATCTATTCCTATATATTATATAGAGTCATTACACACAGAGGGATGTATTCCTATATATTATATAGAGTCATTACATACAGAGGGATCTATTCATGTATATTATATAGAGTCATTACACACAGAGGGATCTATTCATGTATATTATATAGAGTCATTACACACAGAGGGATCTATTCCTATATATTATATAGAGTCATTACACACAGAGGGATCTATTCCTATATATTATATAGAGTCATTACACACAGAGGGATCTATTCCTATATATTATATAGAGTCATTACACACAGAGGGATCTATTCCTATATATTATATAGAGTCATTACACACAGAGGGATCTATTCCTATATATTATATAGAGTCATTACACACAGAGGGATCTATTCCTATATATTATATAGAGTCATTACACACAGAGGGATCTATTCCTATATATTATATAGAGTCATTACACACAGAGGGATCTATTCCTATATATTATATAGAGTCATTACACACAGAGGGATCTATTCCTATATATTATATAGAGTCATTACACACAGAGGGATCTATTCCTATATATTATATAGAGTTATTACACACAGAGGGATCTATTCCTATATATTATATAGAGTCATTACACACAGAGGGATGTATTCCTATATATTATATAGAGTCATTACATACAGAGGGATCTATTCATGTATATTATATAGAGTCATTACACACAGAGGGATCTATTCATGTATATTATATAGAGTCATTACACACAGAGGGATCTATTCCTATATATTATATAGAGTCATTACACACAGAGGGATCTATTCCTATATATTATATAGAGTCATTACACACAGAGGGATCTATTCCTATATATTATATAGAGTCATTACACACAGAGGGATCTATTCCTATATATTATATAGAGTCATTACACACAGAGGGATCTATTCCTATATATTATATAGAGTCATTACACACAGAGGGATCTATTCCTATATATTATATAGAGTCAATACACAGAGGGATCTATTCCTATATATTATATAGAGTCATTACACACAGAGGGATCTATTCCTATATATTATATAGAGTTATTACACACAGAGGGATCTATTCCTATATATTATATAGAGTCATTACACACAGGAGGATCTATTCCTATATATTATATAGAGTCATTACACACAGAGGGATGTATTCCTATATATTATATAGAGTCATTACATACAGAGGGATCTATTCATGTATATTATATAGAGTCATTACACACAGAGGGATCTATTCATGTATATTATATAGAGTCATTACACACAGAGGGATCTATTCCTATATATTATATAGAGTCATTACACACAGAGGGATCTATTCCTATATATTATATAGAGTCATTACACACAGAGGGATCTATTCCTATATATTATATAGAGTTATTACACACAGAGGGATCTATTCCTATATATTATATAGAGTCATTACACACAGAGGGATCTATTCCTATATATTATATAGAGTCATTACACACAGAGGGATCTATTCCTATATATTATATAGAGTCATTACACACAGAGGGATCTATTCCTATATATTATATAGAGTCATTACACACAGAGGGATCTATTCCTATATATTATATATAGTTATTACACACAGAGGGATCTATTCCTATATATTATATAGAGTCATTACACACAGAGGGATCTATTCCTATATATTATATAGAGTTATTACACACAGAGGGATCTATTCCTATATATTATATAGAGTCATTACACACAGAGGGATGTATTCCTATATATTATATAGAGTCATTACATACAGAGGGATCTATTCATGTATATTATATAGAGTCATTACACACAGAGGGATCTATTCATGTATATTATATAGAGTCATTACACACAGAGGGATCTATTCCTATATATTATATAGAGTCATTACACACAGAGGGATCTATTCCTATATATTATATAGAGTCATTACACACAGAGGGATCTATTCCTATATATTATATAGAGTCATTACACACAGAGGGATCTATTCCTATATATTATATAGAGTTATTACACACAGAGGGATCTATTCCTATATATTATATAGAGTCATTACACACAGAGGGATGTATTCCTATATATTATATAGAGTCATTACATACAGAGGGATCTATTCATGTATATTATATAGAGTCATTACACACAGAGGGATCTATTCATGTATATTATATAGAGTCATTACACACAGAGGGATCTATTCCTATATATTATATAGAGTCATTACACACAGAGGGATCTATTCCTATATATTATATAGAGTCATTACACACAGAGGGATCTATTCCTATATATTATATAGAGTCATTACACACAGAGGGATCTATTCCTATATATTATATAGAGTCATTACACACAGAGGGATCTATTCCTATATATTATATAGAGTCATTACACACAGAGGGATCTATTCCTATATATTATATAGAGTCAATACACAGAGGGATCTATTCCTATATATTATATAGAGTCATTACACACAGAGGGATCTATTCCTATATATTATATAGAGTTATTACACACAGAGGGATCTATTCCTATATATTATATAGAGTCATTACACACAGGAGGGATCTATTCCTATATATTATATAGAGTCATTACACACAGAGGGATGTATTCCTATATATTATATAGAGTCATTACATACAGAGGGATCTATTCATGTATATTATATAGAGTCATTACACACAGAGGGATCTATTCATGTATATTATATAGAGTCATTACACACAGAGGGATCTATTCCTATATATTATATAGAGTCATTACACACAGAGGGATCTATTCCTATATATTATATAGAGTCATTACACACAGAGGGATCTATTCCTATATATTATATAGAGTTATTACACACAGAGGGATCTATTCCTATATATTATATAGAGTCATTACACACAGAGGGATCTATTCCTATATATTATATAGAGTCATTACACACAGAGGGATCTATTCCTATATATTATATAGAGTCATTACACACAGAGGGATCTATTCCTATATATTATATAGAGTCATTACACACAGAGGGATCTATTCCTATATATTATATATAGTTATTACACACAGAGGGATCTATTCCTATATATTATATAGAGTCATTACACACAGAGGGATCTATTCCTATATATTATATAGAGTTATTACACACAGAGGGATCTATTCCTATATATTATATAGAGTCATTACACACAGAGGGATGTATTCCTATATATTATATAGAGTCATTACATACAGAGGGATCTATTCATGTATATTATATAGAGTCATTACACACAGAGGGATCTATTCATGTATATTATATAGAGTCATTACACACAGAGGGATCTATTCCTATATATTATATAGAGTCATTACACACAGAGGGATCTATTCCTATATATTATATAGAGTCATTACACACAGAGGGATCTATTCCTATATATTATATAGAGTTATTACACACAGAGGGATCTATTCCTATATATTATATAGAGTCATTACACACAGAGGGATCTATTCCTATATATTATATATAGTTATTACACACAGAGGGATCTATTCCTATATATTATATAGAGTCATTACACACAGAGGGATCTATTCCTATATATTATATAGAGTCATTACACACAGAGGGATCTATTCCTATATATTATATAGAGTTATTACACACAGAGGGATCTATTCCTATATATTATATAGAGTCATTACACACAGAGGGATCTATTCCTATATATTATATATAGTTATTACACACAGAGGGATCTATTCCTATATATTATATAGAGTCATTACACACAGAGGGATCTATTCCTATATATTATATAGAGTCATTACACACAGAGGGATCTATTCCTATATATTATATAGAGTCATTACACACAGAGGGATCTATTCCTATATATTATATAGAGTCATTACACACAGAGGGATCTATTCATGTATATTATATAGAGTCATTACACACAGAGGGATCTATTCATGTATATTATATAGAGTCATTACACACAGAGGGATCTATTCCTATATATTATATAGAGTCATTACACACAGAGGGATCTATTCCTATATATTATATAGAGTCATTACACACAGAGGGATCTATTCCTATATATTATATAGAGTCATTACACACAGAGGGATCTATTCCTATATATTATATAGAGTCATTACACACAGAGGGATCTATTCCTATATATTATATATAGTTATTACACACAGAGGGATCTATTCCTATATATTATATAGAGTCATTACACACAGAGGGATCTATTCCTATATATTATATAGAGTCATTACACACAGAGGGATCTATTCCTATATATTATATAGAGTTATTACACACAGAGGGATCTATTCCTATATATTATATAGAGTCATTACACACAGAGGGATCTATTCCTATATATTATATAGAGTCATTACACACAGAGGGATCTATTCCTATATATTATATAGAGTCATTACACACAGAGGGATCTATTCCTATATATTATATAGAGTCATTACACACAGAGGGATCTATTCCTATATATTATATAGAGTCATTACACACAGAGGGATCTATTCCTATATATTATATAGAGTCATTACACACAGAGGGATCTATTCCTATATATTATATAGAGTCATTACACACAGAGGGATCTATTCCTATATATTATATAGAGTTATTACACACAGAGGGATCTATTCCTATATATTATATAGAGTCATTACACACAGAGGGATGTATTCCTATATATTATATAGAGTCATTACATACAGAGGGATCTATTCATGTATATTATATAGAGTCATTACACACAGAGGGATCTATTCATGTATATTATATAGAGTCATTACACACAGAGGGATCTATTCCTATATATTATATAGAGTCATTACACACAGAGGGATCTATTCCTATATATTATATAGAGTCATTACACACAGAGGGATCTATTCCTATATATTATATAGAGTCATTACACACAGAGGGATCTATTCCTATATATTATATAGAGTCATTACACACAGAGGGATCTATTCCTATATATTATATAGAGTCATTACACACAGAGGGATCTATTCCTATATATTATATAGAGTCATTACACACAGAGGGATCTATTCCTATATATTATATAGAGTCATTACACACAGAGGGATCTATTCCTATATATTATATAGAGTCATTACACACAGAGGGATCTATTCCTATATATTATATAGAGTCATTACACACAGAGGGATCTATTCCTATATATTATATAGAGTTATTACACACAGAGGGATCTATTCCTATATATTATATAGAGTCATTACACACAGGAGGATCTATTCCTATATATTATATAGAGTCATTACACACAGAGGGATGTATTCCTATATATTATATAGAGTCATTACATACAGAGGGATCTATTCATGTATATTATATAGAGTCATTACACACAGAGGGATCTATTCATGTATATTATATAGAGTCATTACACACAGAGGGATCTATTCCTATATATTATATAGAGTCATTACACACAGAGGGATCTATTCCTATATATTATATAGAGTCATTACACACAGAGGGATCTATTCCTATATATTATATAGAGTTATTACACACAGAGGGATCTATTCCTATATATTATATAGAGTCATTACACACAGAGGGATCTATTCCTATATATTATGTAGAGTCATTACACACAGAGGGATCTATTCCTATATATTATATAGAGTCATTACACACAGAGGGATCTATTCCTATATATTATATAGAGTCATTACACACAGAGGGATCTATTCCTATATATTATATATAGTTATTACACACAGAGGGATCTATTCCTATATATTATATAGAGTCATTACACACAGAGGGATCTATTCCTATATATTATATAGAGTTATTACACACAGAGGGATCTATTCCTATATATTATATAGAGTCATTACACACAGAGGGATGTATTCCTATATATTATATAGAGTCATTACATACAGAGGGATCTATTCATGTATATTATATAGAGTCATTACACACAGAGGGATCTATTCATGTATATTATATAGAGTCATTACACACAGAGGGATCTATTCCTATATATTATATAGAGTCATTACACACAGAGGGATCTATTCCTATATATTATATAGAGTCATTACACACAGAGGGATCTATTCCTATATATTATATAGAGTTATTACACACAGAGGGATCTATTCCTATATATTATATAGAGTCATTACACACAGAGGGATCTATTCCTATATATTATATATAGTTATTACACACAGAGGGATCTATTCCTATATAGTATATAGAGTCATTACACACAGAGGGATCTATTCCTATATATTATATAGAGTCATTACACACAGAGGGATCTATTCCTATATATTATATAGAGTTATTACACACAGAGGGATCTATTCCTATATATTATATAGAGTCATTACACACAGAGGGATCTATTCCTATATATTATATAGAGTCATTACACACAGAGGGATCTATTCCTATATATTATATAGAGTCATTACACACAGAGGGATCTATTCCTATATATTATATAGAGTTATTACACACAGAGGGATCTATTCCTATATATTATATAGAGTCATTACACACAGAGGGATCTATTCCTATATATTATATAGAGTCATTACACACAGAGGGATCTATTCCTATATATTATATAGAGTCATTACACACAGAGGGATCTATTCCTATATATTATATAGAGTCATTACACACAGAGGGATCTATTCCTATATATTATATAGAGTCATTACACACAGAGGGATCTATTCCTATATATTATATAGAGTCATTACACACAGAGGGATCTATTCCTATATATTATATAGAGTCATTACACACAGAGGGATCTATTCCTATATATTATATAGAGTTATTACACACAGAGGGATCTATTCATATATATTATATAGAGTCATTACACACAGGAGGATCTATTCCTATATATTATATAGAGTCATTACACACAGAGGGATGTATTCCTATATATTATATAGAGTCATTACATACAGAGGGATCTATTCATGTATATTATATAGAGTCATTACACACAGAGGGATCTATTCATGTATATTATATAGAGTCATTACACACAGAGGGATCTATTCCTATATATTATATAGAGTCATTACACACAGAGGGATCTATTCCTATATATTATATAGAGTCATTACACACAGAGGGATCTATTCCTATATATTATATAGAGTTATTACACACAGAGGGATCTATTCCTATATATTATATAGAGTCATTACACACAGAAGGATCTATTCCTATATATTATGTAGAGTCATTACACACAGAGGGATCTATTCCTATATATTATATAGAGTCATTACACACAGAGGGATCTATTCCTATATATTATATAGAGTCATTACACACAGAGGGATCTATTCCTATATATTATATATAGTTATTACACACAGAGGGATCTATTCCTATATATTATATAGAGTCATTACACACAGAGGGATCTATTCCTATATATTATATAGAGTTATTACACACAGAGGGATCTATTCCTATATATTATATAGAGTCATTACACACAGAGGGATGTATTCCTATATATTATATAGAGTCATTACATACAGAGGGATCTATTCATGTATATTATATAGAGTCATTACACACAGAGGGATCTATTCATGTATATTATATAGAGTCATTACACACAGAGGGATCTATTCCTATATATTATATAGAGTCATTACACACAGAGGGATCTATTCCTATATATTATATAGAGTCATTACACACAGAGGGATCTATTCCTATATATTATATAGAGTTATTACACACAGAGGGATCTATTCCTATATATTATATAGAGTCATTACACACAGAGGGATCTATTCCTATATATTATATATAGTTATTACACACAGAGGGATCTATTCCTATATAGTATATAGAGTCATTACACACAGAGGGATCTATTCCTATATATTATATAGAGTCATTACACACAGAGGGATCTATTCCTATATATTATATAGAGTTATTACACACAGAGGGATCTATTCCTATATATTATATAGAGTCATTACACACAGAGGGATCTATTCCTATATATTATATACAGTTATTACACACAGAGGGATCTATTCCTATATATTATATAGAGTCATTACACACAGAGGGATCTATTCCTATATATTATATAGAGTTATTACACACAGAGGGATCTATTCCTATATATTATATAGAGTCATTACACACAGAGGGATGTATTCCTATATATTATATAGAGTCATTACATACAGAGGGATCTATTCATGTATATTATATAGAGTCATTACACACAGAGGGATCTATTCATGTATATTATATAGAGTCATTACACACAGAGGGATCTATTCCTATATATTATATAGAGTCATTACACACAGAGGGATCTATTCCTATATATTATATAGAGTCATTACACACAGAGGGATCTATTCCTATATATTATATAGAGTCATTACACACAGAGGGATCTATTCCTATATATTATATAGAGTCATTACACACAGAGGGATCTATTCCTATATATTATATATAGTTATTACACACAGAGGGATCTATTCCTATATATTATATAGAGTCATTACACACAGAGGGATCTATTCCTATATATTATATAGAGTCATTACACACAGAGGGATCTATTCCTATATATTATATAGAGTTATTACACACAGAGGGATCTATTCCTATATATTATATAGAGTCATTACATACAGAGGGATCTATTCATGTATATTATATAGAGTCATTACACACAGAGGGATCTATTCATGTATATTATATAGAGTCATTACACACAGAGGGATCTATTCCTATATATTATATAGAGTCATTACACACAGAGGGATCTATTCCTATATATTATATAGAGTTATTACACACAGAGGGATCTATTCCTATATATTATATAGAGTCATTACATACAGAGGGATCTATTCATGTATATTATATAGAGTCATTACATACAGAGGGATCTATTCATGTATATTATATAGAGTCATTACGCACAGAGGGATCTATTCATGTATATTATATAGAGTCATTACACACAGAGGGATCTATTCCTATATATTATATAGAGTCATTACACACAGAGGGATCTATTCCTATATATTATATAGAGTTATTACACACAGGAGGATCTATTCCTATATATTATATAGAGTCATTACACACAGAGTGATGTATTCCTATATATTATATAGAGTCATTACATAGAGAGGGATCTATTCATGTATATTATATAGAGTCATTACACACAGAGGGATCTATTCCTATATATTATATAGAGTCATTACACACAGAGGGATCTATTCCTATATATTATATAGAGTCATTACACACAGAGGGATCTATTCCTATATATTATATAGAGTCATTACACACAGAGGGATCTATTCCTATATATTATGTAGAGTCATTACACACAGAGGGATCTATTCCTATATATTATATAGAGACATTACACACAGAAGGATCTATTCCTATATATTATATAGAGTCATTACACACAGAGGGATCTATTCCTATATATTATATAGAGTCATTACACACAGAGGGATCTATTCCTATATATTATATAGAGTCATTACACACAGAGGGATCTATTCCTATATATTATATAGAGTCATTACACACAGAGGGATCTATTCCTATATATTATATAGAGTCATTACACACAGAGGGATCTATTCCTATATATTATATAGAGTCATTACACACAGAGGGATCTATTCATATATTATATAGAGTCATTACACACAGAGGGATCTATTCCTATATATTATATAGAGTCATTACACACAGAGGGATCTATTCCTATATATTATATAGAGTCATTACACACAGAGGGATCTATTCCTATATATTATATAGAGTCATTACACACAGAGGGATCTATTCCTATATATTATATAGAGTTATTACACACAGAGGGATCTATTCCTATATATTATATAGAGTCATTACACACAGAGGGATGTATTCCTATATATTATATAGAGTCATTACATACAGAGGGATCTATTCATGTATATTATATAGAGTCATTACACACAGAGGGATCTATTCATGTATATTATATAGAGTCATTACACACAGAGGGATCTATTCCTATATATTATATAGAGTCATTACACACAGAGGGATCTATTCCTATATATTATATAGAGTCATTACACACAGAGGGATCTATTCCTATATATTATATAGAGTCATTACACACAGAGGGATCTATTCCTATATATTATATAGAGTCATTACACACAGAGGGATCTATTCCTATATATTATATAGAGTCATTACACACAGAGGGATCTATTCCTATATATTATATAGAGTCATTACACACAGAGGGATCTATTCCTATATATTATATAGAGTCATTACACACAGAGGGATCTATTCCTATATATTATATAGAGTTATTACACACAGAGGGATCTATTCCTATATATTATATAGAGTCATTACACACAGGAGGATCTATTCCTATATATTATATAGAGTCATTACACACAGAGGGATGTATTCCTGTATATTATATAGAGTCATTACATACAGAGGGATCTATTCATGTATATTATATAGAGTCATTACACACAGAGGGATCTATTCATGTATATTATATAGAGTCATTACACACAGAGGGATCTATTCCTATATATTATATAGAGTCATTACACACAGAGGGATCTATTCCTATATATTATATAGAGTCATTACACACAGAGGGATCTATTCCTATATATTATATAGAGTTATTACACACAGAGGGATCTATTCCTATATATTATATAGAGTCATTACACACAGAGGGATCTATTCCTATATATTATATAGAGTCATTACACACAGAGGGATCTATTCCTATATATTATATAGAGTCATTACACACAGAGGGATCTATTCCTATATATTATATAGAGTCATTACACACAGAGGGATCTATTCCTATATATTATATATAGTTATTACACACAGAGGGATCTATTCCTATATATTATATAGAGTCATTACACACAGAGGGATCTATTCCTATATATTATATAGAGTTATTACACACAGAGGGATCTATTCCTATATATTATATAGAGTCATTACACACAGAGGGATGTATTCCTATATATTATATAGAGTCATTACATACAGAGGGATCTATTCATGTATATTATATAGAGTCATTACACACAGAGGGATCTATTCATGTATATTATATAGAGTCATTACACACAGAGGGATCTATTCCTATATATTATATAGAGTCATTACACACAGAGGGATCTATTCCTATATATTATATAGAGTCATTACACACAGAGGGATCTATTCCTATATATTATATAGAGTTATTACACACAGAGGGATCTATTCCTATATATTATATAGAGTCATTACACACAGAGGGATCTATTCCTATATATTATATATAGTTATTACACACAGAGGGATCTATTCCTATATATTATATAGAGTCATTACACACAGAGGGATCTATTCCTATATATTATATAGAGTCATTACACACAGAGGGATCTATTCCTATATATTATATAGAGTTATTACACACAGAGGGATCTATTCCTATATATTATATAGAGTCATTACACACAGAGGGATCTATTCCTATATATTATATATAGTTATTACACACAGAGGGATCTATTCCTATATATTATATAGAGTCATTACACACAGAGGGATCTATTCCTATATATTATATAGAGTTATTACACACAGAGGGATCTATTCCTATATATTATATAGAGTCATTACACACAGAGGGATGTATTCCTATATATTATATAGAGTCATTACATACAGAGGGATCTATTCATGTATATTATATAGAGTCATTACACACAGAGGGATCTATTCATGTATATTATATAGAGTCATTACACACAGAGGGATCTATTCCTATATATTATATAGAGTCATTACACACAGAGGGATCTATTCCTATATATTATATAGAGTCATTACACACAGAGGGATCTATTCCTATATATTATATAGAGTCATTACACACAGAGGGATCTATTCCTATATATTATATAGAGTTATTACACACAGAGGGATCTATTCCTATATATTATATAGAGTCATTACACACAGAGGGATCTATTCCTATATATTATATAGAGTCATTACACACAGAGGGATCTATTCCTATATATTATATAGAGTTATTACACACAGAGGGATCTATTCCTATATATTATATAGAGTCATTACACACAGAGGGATCTATTCCTATATATTATATAGAGTTATTACACACAGAGGGATCTATTCCTATATATTATATAGAGTCATTACACACAGAGGGATGTATTCCTATATATTATATAGAGTCATTACATACAGAGGGATCTATTCATGTATATTATATAGAGTCATTACACACAGAGGGATCTATTCATGTATATTATATAGAGTCATTACACACAGAGGGATCTATTCCTATATATTATATAGAGTTATTACACACAGAGGGATCTATTCCTATATATTATATAGAGTCATTACACACAGGAGGATCTATTCCTATATATTATATAGAGTCATTACACACAGAGTGATGTATTCCTATATATTATATAGAGTCATTACATAGAGAGGGATCTATTCATGTATATTATATAGAGTCATTACACACAGAGGGATCTATTCCTATATATTATATAGAGTCATTACACACAGAGGGATCTATTCCTATATATTATATAGAGTCATTACACACAGAGGGATCTATTCCTATATATTATATAGAGTCATTACACACAGAGGGATCTATTCCTATATATTATGTAGAGTCATTACACACAGAGGGATCTATTCCTATATATTATATAGAGACATTACACACAGAAGGATCTATTCCTATATATTATATAGAGTCATTACACACAGAGGGATCTATTCCTATATATTATATAGAGTCATTACACACAGAGGGATCTATTCCTATATATTATATAGAGTCATTACACACAGAGGGATCTATTCCTATATATTATATAGAGTCATTACACACAGAGGGATCTATTCCTATATATTATATAGAGTCATTACACACAGAGGGATCTATTCCTATATATTATATAGAGTCATTACACACAGAGGGATCTATTCATATATTATATAGAGTCATTACACACAGAGGGATCTATTCCTATATATTATATAGAGTCATTACACACAGAGGGATCTATTCCTATATATTATATAGAGTCATTACACACAGAGGGATCTATTCCTATATATTATATAGAGTTATTACACACAGAGGGATCTATTCCTATATATTATATAGAGTCATTACACACAGAGGGATGTATTCCTATATATTATATAGAGTCATTACATACAGAGGGATCTATTCATGTATATTATATAGAGTCATTACACACAGAGGGATCTATTCATGTATATTATATAGAGTCATTACACACAGAGGGATCTATTCCTATATATTATATAGAGTCATTACACACAGAGGGATCTATTCCTATATATTATATAGAGTCATTACACACAGAGGGATCTATTCCTATATATTATATAGAGTCATTACACACAGAGGGATCTATTCCTATATATTATATAGAGTCATTACACACAGAGGGATCTATTCCTATATATTATATAGAGTCATTACACACAGAGGGATCTATTCCTATATATTATATAGAGTCATTACACACAGAGGGATCTATTCCTATATATTATATAGAGTCATTACACACAGAGGGATCTATTCCTATATATTATATAGAGTTATTACACACAGAGGGATCTATTCCTATATATTATATAGAGTCATTACACACAGGAGGATCTATTCCTATATATTATATAGAGTCATTACACACAGAGGGATGTATTCCTGTATATTATATAGAGTCATTACATACAGAGGGATCTATTCATGTATATTATATAGAGTCATTACACACAGAGGGATCTATTCATGTATATTATATAGAGTCATTACACACAGAGGGATCTATTCCTATATATTATATAGAGTCATTACACACAGAGGGATCTATTCCTATATATTATATAGAGTCATTACACACAGAGGGATCTATTCCTATATATTATATAGAGTTATTACACACAGAGGGATCTATTCCTATATATTATATAGAGTCATTACACACAGAGGGATCTATTCCTATATATTATATAGAGTCATTACACACAGAGGGATCTATTCCTATATATTATATAGAGTCATTACACACAGAGGGATCTATTCCTATATATTATATAGAGTCATTACACACAGAGGGATCTATTCCTATATATTATATATAGTTATTACACACAGAGGGATCTATTCCTATATATTATATAGAGTCATTACACACAGAGGGATCTATTCCTATATATTATATAGAGTTATTACACACAGAGGGATCTATTCCTATATATTATATAGAGTCATTACACACAGAGGGATGTATTCCTATATATTATATAGAGTCATTACATACAGAGGGATCTATTCATGTATATTATATAGAGTCATTACACACAGAGGGATCTATTCATGTATATTATATAGAGTCATTACACACAGAGGGATCTATTCCTATATATTATATAGAGTCATTACACACAGAGGGATCTATTCCTATATATTATATAGAGTCATTACACACAGAGGGATCTATTCCTATATATTATATAGAGTTATTACACACAGAGGGATCTATTCCTATATATTATATAGAGTCATTACACACAGAGGGATCTATTCCTATATATTATATATAGTTATTACACACAGAGGGATCTATTCCTATATATTATATAGAGTCATTACACACAGAGGGATCTATTCCTATATATTATATAGAGTCATTACACACAGAGGGATCTATTCCTATATATTATATAGAGTTATTACACACAGAGGGATCTATTCCTATATATTATATAGAGTCATTACACACAGAGGGATCTATTCCTATATATTATATATAGTTATTACACACAGAGGGATCTATTCCTATATATTATATAGAGTCATTACACACAGAGGGATCTATTCCTATATATTATATAGAGTTATTACACACAGAGGGATCTATTCCTATATATTATATAGAGTCATTACACACAGAGGGATGTATTCCTATATATTATATAGAGTCATTACATACAGAGGGATCTATTCATGTATATTATATAGAGTCATTACACACAGAGGGATCTATTCCTATATATTATATAGAGTCATTACACACAGAGGGATCTATTCCTATATATTATATAGAGTCATTACACACAGAGGGATCTATTCCTATATATTATATAGAGTCATTACACACAGAGGGATCTATTCCTATATATTATATAGAGTTATTACACACAGAGGGATCTATTCCTATATATTATATA
Organism: Anomaloglossus baeobatrachus; assembly: GCF_048569485.1. Classification (NCBI taxonomy): domain Eukaryota; kingdom Metazoa; phylum Chordata; class Amphibia; order Anura; family Aromobatidae; genus Anomaloglossus; species Anomaloglossus baeobatrachus. The sequence goes on from NC_134356.1 coordinate 698,216,876, forward strand.
GAGTCATTACACACAGAGGGATCTATTCCTATATATTATATAGAGTTATTACACACAGAGGGATCTATTCCTATATATTATATAGAGTCATTACACACAGAGGGATGTATTCCTATATATTATATAGAGTCATTACATACAGAGGGATCTATTCATGTATATTATATAGAGTCATTACACACAGAGGGATCTATTCATGTATATTATATAGAGTCATTACACACAGAGGGATCTATTCCTATATATTATATAGAGTTATTACACACAGAGGGATCTATTCCTATATATTATATAGAGTCATTACACACAGGAGGATCTATTCCTATATATTATATAGAGTCATTACACACAGAGGGATGTATTCCTATATATTATATAGAGTCATTACATACAGAGGGATCTATTCATGTATATTATATAGAGTCATTACACACAGAGGGATCTATTCATGTATATTATATAGAGTCATTACACACAGAGGGATCTATTCCTATATATTATATAGAGTCATTACACACAGAGGGATCTATTCCTATATATTATATAGAGTCATTACACACAGAGGGATCTATTCCTATATATTATATAGAGTTATTACACACAGAGGGATCTATTCCTATATATTATATAGAGTCATTACACACAGAGGGATCTATTCCTATATATTATATAGAGTCATTACACACAGAGGGATCTATTCCTATATATTATATAGAGTTATTACACACAGAGGGATCTATTCCTATATATTATATAGAGTCATTACACACAGAGGGATCTATTCCTATATATTATATATAGTTATTACACACAGAGGGATCTATTCCTATATATTATATAGAGTCATTACACACAGAGGGATCTATTCCTATATATTATATAGAGTTATTACACACAGAGGGATCTATTCCTATATATTATATAGAGTCATTACACACAGAGGGATGTATTCCTATATATTATATAGAGTCATTACATACAGAGGGATCTATTCATGTATATTATATAGAGTCATTACACACAGAGGGATCTATTCATGTATATTATATAGAGTCATTACACACAGAGGGATCTATTCCTATATATTATATAGAGTTATTACACACAGAGGGATCTATTCCTATATATTATATAGAGTCATTACACACAGGAGGATCTATTCCTATATATTATATAGAGTCATTACACACAGAGGGATGTATTCCTATATATTATATAGAGTCATTACACACAGAGGGATCTATTCCTATATATTATATAGAGTTATTACACACAGAGGGATCTATTCCTATATATTATATAGAGTCATTACACACAGAGGGATCTATTCCTATATATTATATGGGAAAAACCGGAGAAAAGAAGAAGAACAAAACCAAAATATATATGGTAGTGAAAATATAAATATTTTATTTTTAAGTGAAAAAATGATTATACATGGACCATTAAGGTCAGAGACAAACATGAATGGGATTTCAAAAGGTCAACTGCACAAATATACAATAGCAATAAAAGGACCCCTCTCCTGTGCGAAGCGACCCAGCATGATAGGGTAAAGGGGTGGGGACAAATCTAGTGATGGGAGATAGAGTGTGCGGGAAGAAAACACATTCAAAATCTAATAGCAGCTGCAGTAATAAGGCACAGGGATCGATACTCTAAAACAGCCACAAGACAATGTAGATAGGTGTTTCTCCATGTAGAGGCTAAAGTGTCGATCCATGTGCTAAGGTAACCGATGGGATGTTCCCATTGTACAAAATTCTGTCAGTACCGAAGGGGTAGACTATTGTATTCATGAACAAACACACCAGGGATTATCTGTCTAAGATATGCAGGGGAACATGCACATTCTGAGTCTGGAGGCGGCTGCAATACTGAGGCACATGGACTGATGTTTTCAATCAGCCACAGTAAGATAAATATTTCACCATGTGGAGGCTGAGTGGTCAGTCCATGTGCCAGGGTAATCGGTGTATATAGAAATAAGACCGTATGAGCCGTACATCCAGATAGGGTGTTCTCCCTGCAGTGTTTTTTAGCGCTATAGAGCAAAATAGTAAGGTTTATGTAAAGAAGAGGTATGAAACCTCGGTGGTTACCTGTTGGAAGGTGAAGGGTCGCCAAGGGCAGGAGAGGGGACCTCCCCAACGATCGTTTCGCTATGGGAGCGCTTTTTCCAGGGGCAGTCATATATTATATAGAGTCATTACACACAGAGGGATCTATTCCTATATATTATATAGAGTCATTACACACAGAGGGATCTATTCCTATATATTATATATAGTTATTACACACAGAGGGATCTATTCCTATATATTATATAGAGTCATTACACACAGAGGGATCTATTCCTATATATTATATAGAGTTATTACACACAGAGGGATCTATTCCTATATATTATATAGAGTCATTACACACAGAGGGATCTATTCCTATATATTATATAGAGTTATTACACACAGAGGGATCTATTCCTATATATTATATAGAGTCATTACATAAAGAGGGATCTATTCATGTATATTATATAGAGTCATTACACACAGAGGGATCTATTCATGTATATTATATAGAGTCATTACACACAGAGGGATCTATTCCTATATATTATATAGAGTCATTACACACAGAGGGATCTATTCCTATATATTATATAGAGTCATTACACACAGAGGGATCTACTCCTATATATTATATAGAGTTATTACACACAGAGGGATCTATTCCTATATATTATATAGAGTCATTACACACAGAGGGATCTATTCCTATATATTATATATAGTTATTACACACAGAGGGATCTATTCCTATATATTATATAGAGTCATTACACACAGAGGGATCTATTCCTATATATTATATAGAGTCATTACACACAGAGGGATCTATTCCTATATATTATATAGAGTTATTACACACAGAGGGATCTATTCCTATATATTATATAGAGTCATTACACACAGAGGGATCTATTCCTATATATTATATAGAGTTATTACACACAGAGGGATCTATTCCTATATATTATATAGAGTCATTACATACAGAGGGATCTATTCATGTATATTATATAGAGTCATTACACACAGAGGGATCTATTCATGTATATTATATAGAGTCATTACACACAGAGGGATCTATTCCTATATATTATATAGAGTCATTACACACAGAGGGATCTATTCCTATATATTATATAGAGTTATTACACACAGAGGGATCTATTCCTATATATTATATAGAGTCATTACATACAGAGGGATCTATTCATGTATATTATATAGAGTCATTACATACAGAGGGATCTATTCATGTATATTATATAGAGTCATTACGCACAGAGGGATCTATTCATGTATATTATATAGAGTCATTACACACAGAGGGATCTATTCCTATATATTATATAGAGTCATTACACACAGAGGGATCTATTCCTATATATTATACAGAGTTATTACACACAGAGGGATCTATTCCTATATATTATATAGAGTCATTACATACAGAGGGATCTATTCATGTATATTATATAGAGTCATTACATACAGAGGGATCTATTCATGTATATTATATAGAGTCATTACGCACAGAGGGATCTATTCATGTATATTATATATAGTCATTACACACAGAGGGATCTATTCCTATATATTATATATTCATTACACACAGAGGGATCTATTCATGTATATTATATAGAGTCATTACACACAGAGGGATCTATTCCTATATATTATATAGAGTCATTACACACAGAGGGATCTATTCCTATATATTATATAGAGTCATTACATACAGAGGGATCTATTCATGTATATTATATAGAGTCATTACATACAGAGGGATCTATTCATGTATATTATATAGAGTCATTACGCACAGAGGGATCTATTCATGTATATTATATATAGTCATTACACACAGAGGGATCTATTCCTATATATTATATAGTCATTACGCACAGAGGGATCTATTCATGTATATTATATAGAGTCATTACACACAGAGGGATCTATTCCTATATATTATATAGAGTCATTACACACAGAGGGATCTATTCCTTTATATTATATAGAGTTATTACACACAGAGGGATCTATTCCTATATATTATATAGAGTCATTACATACAGAGGGATCTATTCATGTATTTTATATAGAGTCATTACGCACAGAGGGATCTATTCATGTATATTATATAGAGTCATTACATACAGAGGGATCTATTCATGTATTTTATATAGAGTCATTACGCACAGAGGGATCTATTCATGTATATTATATAGAGTCATTACACACAGAGGGATCTATTCATGTATATTATATAGAGTCATTACGCACAGAGGGATCTATTCATGTATATTATATAGAGTCATTACACACAGAGGGATGTGTGTGGAGCAGGAAATGGAGCTGAAGCGCATTTGTGCCGGATCCGACTTTCAGGCAAAATACCGCTGAAGTGATGCGAGTCTACATTAATGTGACCAGACACCTAGAGTGTAAAAAGCCCATGTTCTGTTCCCGTGATTACTATTTGTTACCTCGGCTGTTCCTTTAATGGGGGAAACCCATAGAGATAATGAGAGGAATTATTAGTTACTTAATTAATTTATGGTTGCTCAGATTTAGCCTAATAAGATGGAAACAATGTGACTAATTGTAATTTAGATCATTATGTGGTAGATAAATGACATGTATTAGGGGGAATTATACTGTATTAGTGTTAGGCACAGCCACTGATGTCAGATGATGTAATAACATTAGCACCTGAATACCAGGGTCCTGAAGAAACATTGCCCTGGTATACAGCATATTACCTGTATACAGTGTAATAGCGCCAGCACTTTAACATTAAGATCGTATGGGATATTGATCGCGACAACTATATATTTCCGTTGAGCCCAATAATCATCTGTGCACCGTGCAACACAGCTAATATCATAAGATTGGTACTTCAAAGCAATCACAGTTCAGCACTGGTTATTTGTGACGGACATAGTGTAGCGGTATTAGTGCTGCATTAAAGAAATAACAGCAGGTGGCGTGATCAATACACATTATTTATTGCTATTTATATTCTAATTGTGATGGTGGAATATGGGGTGTTGTGTATCATGTTGTGTAGGTTCGTATTTTACGCTTGGTTCACTGTCCATTATTTGTATTGCTTGTGTGTACATTGTATTGTCTGTAGGTAATCAACCCCTTTAGTGTTTGTCTCCCTACGTCTGAGGGAGGGGGCCTGGGATCCACCTAAACTCTCTGCTCTCCTGAAGAATTAGTCAGTCAGGCTGTGAATGACAAGAGAGAAGGATTGATCCTCTGAGGGGGAGAAGCTGCAGCTATAGGTAGCATCCCAGAGAACCGTTGAGAAACCGCCACTTTCCTGGAAAAGGACTGCTGGAGGATTGTGACTCATCCCCGGGACATTTATGCCATTACTGGACTATTTTACCCTCTGTGTGGTGGATTATTTGATGGACATTCCAGATTGTATGGAATAAGTATGCTTTGGATTGTTCAATCATCTCTCGCTCTGTTGATTGTGAGATATCGGAGAAGGACCC